>NC_092698.1:11085316-11328063 GCF_964275005.1 Diadema setosum
GAAATCGTGCTGTGTAAACATGGCATGGTACTTCTATTACAACGAGCCGTCTAGAGAGTGAGATAGTGCATGGATTCAATTTTCGTTAAAGGGAAGATAAACCCCAAGAACAATGTGGATTGAGTGAAAGCAGCAACATTAGTAAAACACATCAGTGAAAGTTTGAAGAAAATCGGACAATCGATGCAAAAGTTATGAATTTTTGAAGTTTTGGTATTGGAACCGCTGGATGAGGAGACTACCAGAGGTTATGACGTATGAGTGGACTACAATATCAAGAAATATAAAGAAAATACTACAAAAATCCATTTTTCATGAAATTACAAATTCCATCAACTTGATATTGACATATGTTAAGGGTAGCAATTATTCCCCCTGCTTTCTGAAAGCGGTTGGTCCACTGCTCTTTCATAATTCTAGAAAAGTGAATTTTTGTTGAATATCCTTTATATTTTCTTTGTATTGTTGTCCACTCATACGTCATATCCTCTAGTAGTCTCCTCATCCAGCGGTTCCAACACCCAAACTTTAAAAATTCATAACTTTTGCATCGATTGTCCGATTTTTCTCAAACTTTCACTGATGTGCTCTACTAATGTTGCTGCTTTCACTCAATTCACATTGCTCTTTGGGTTTACCTTCCCTTTAATAACCCACACCTGTCATTCACAGCCCTGTCCCTTGTCTGGCATCCCGAGTCTCGGTCTGCCAGAAAACATCCAAAACGCATGAGCTCACATCACAATATCCTCCTGCCATCAGTAACGTGCTCACAGAAAACTGGGAGAAGTTTTCCCAATTGCTGTCGAAAATCACATTTCAGCCCTATTCTACGTCTGTCACGCATCCTTCTGCTCAAACTTGCTCCTAACTGGGAAGAGCAATGGACGTTTGGTCACAAACTTTCTCAGGTGGAAGAGGTTCTCTTCCACCTCTCTGATCCTACCGACGGAAAAGAATAATCATGCACATACACACACACACACACACACACACACAGCCAATAATAATGTACACCATCAGTTGAAAAATAATGATAACTGAAGACTTTTTCGCTGTATATGAGACGATTCACATTTTGAATCTGTTCTAGCTATTGGGATGTGTGTTTGTTTGCATGTGTGTGTGTGTGTGTGTGTGTGTGTTGTGTGTGTGCGCGCGTATTTGTTTTTTTTTTATTTTTTTTAAAGCTTGATCATAGGAAGTCAATTCCAGCTACACGACGAGAACGGAGGGAAAGTACATGTATTTAGATAATCATTGATGCTATTCCATGACAAGATGAAAACACAAAATTCGTCGGGATTAAGAAATGATAACATTGTTGACACCACAAGAACTTTGCCTCTGGAATGACTTCGATGGAAATCAGGGGGGCTTGCATTGGCAAGGCGTATGCAGTGTCTTGCACACCAGAAGCCCAACGTGCAAGCGTTGTATGACTGAATATAATCAAGGAGGTTGAAGAGATGGAGTAACAACAGAGTTATTCCCTTTAATTTATGTTCAAGCAGCCGCTCAAAAATATTTGAAGCATGTGCCAAACAGGATCTGCAGCGCCGATACGAAGAAAATTGACTCGTGTCTCATTGCATAATCACCAGCCACTTTCAAAGGAAGATATGTCTTTGTGATGGTAATTACTTTTCGCTATCCCTTCTTATAAAAGCTAGGTGATACAGACACGAGGATGCGCGAACAGAAATTGAGGGGAAATGCAGAAATGAAAATGAAAATTACTCGACTGGGCATACACGGGCACTAATCTGATATATCTATCAATAAAGAATTATACTTGAAGATTATCACATGTTAGTTTCATTTGGGGAAATTAAGTCGAAAAGTGATAAACCAGCTTTCCAGGATGGTACAGTTTTAAACATTTTCACATAATACAGCTCTGATTTACACTATTGCGCAAATTTCTGAACGGAATTGACTTTTTTTTACATGCTTTATTATTACGTGAAATTTCATTTCATTTAATAAATAGATAAGCAAAATATGGCCAACATTATGATAACGTTCAAAATGAATCTTCAGATTGCTCAGCAAGACGGCGGCTTGGACATCGATCATCAAAGGCACAAGTGCACCTGTGGAATTCTTTTGTACATCAATAGAAATCTGACAACTGTTTGAAATAAATTACAGCCAGTTGGAACTCTACGTATAAAACCTCCTTGATATAATTATCATGGTTTTTGTCTAAAGGAGAGATGTAACATTATGACACCCTATCAAGCTACAGCAATGTCAGATGGTATTCGAAAGCAGTTGCTCTCCAAAGACTATTCCTACCAATGTATACACACCTGATGGGTCGAGAGGGACATGGTGGGTAAAAACATCTTGCCTGGGACTGCACAAACACTGGGCGGGAATCGAGCTCGGGTCCTCCGATTGGGAGTCGGGAGTCTTATCCACTATAGGCCAGGGCGCTCCCCCCCCCCCCCCCCCCACATACACACACACCTTTATGTTGTTAAAAACATAGGGAATTCAGTCTTTTTTTTTCTTTTCTTTTTTACATGATTTCATGAGCACTGTGATCCACGCACAATGTCTGCGTTGTCCGGTAAGCTACTCAGGTGGCGAAAGCCACATTCAAAGTCAGGGCACGGAATCATACCTTGTAGGCCAACCATTTGTATGATAATCGGTTAAACAGACCAATCTGTGAAGTGAAATGCCTGTAAAACTAGGCTGAATTCCAGAGGACTGGTCCTCTCATGGGCTTTAGTCGAATTTTGCCTGAAGTTGGTCTAGGTCACCGTAAGGATGCCCTCAGATGTTTCTCTTTAAGTGGAAGTGTATTGAAGAGACAGGTGCCATGAACCAGGGTCAGATCTCGCTTGACTTGAGGCAAGTTTCTAAAATTGTTTCCTCGCGATACATTTCAACAGGCCTGTTTTCTCATATAGGGAATGATGCTTCAACATCTGCGAGTACACGCAAACAAACAAGCAACAAATCACAATAGAAACACCAATCGCGATGATAAAGAATTGTGTAAAATTAGCATTTCAGACAATTCCACGTCAAAAGGCGCTTTACAGCCAAAATAAAAGAAAAAAAAAACCCCGTCCATTTATTTTTGTTATAAACTACAGAACGTTGGTTGGCATGAAACTTCCTCAATCAGATTAATAAGTATACTTCTGCCCATAGTCTAGATCTCTTTTGTTTCTTTTCTTCCATAGATGATTGTTTATTCTCGTATTATGAACTGTCATCGATTGATTTCCTTTAGTGTGCGAAAAACAATAAAATTACAATTGCCGTACCGTAAATGTATTTGTCAATTCCCAAATGCTTGTCAGTACTTTATTTGAAAATGCATTTTTCGAGGTGCTGAGTAATTTTTTTTTTCCATGTCAACACTTCCAGAAACGAAGACTTTCCAGGTACGGTAGGTAAGCATATTTTATTCGAGGACAATGAATGAAACGCATTTGAATTTCGGTATCATAACTTCATGGGGTCTGCTTTGATTCGTTTTGCTTTTGATTAAAACTTATCGCTTGTACATGTAGATGGACTCCATAAAGCCAGGTCCTCGTTGATAGTTACATGCCGTATGTTTGATATAGTGTGGGATATTCATGATTCATATCAATTCTGTCTTTCTTCTCTTGGCAGACTTGCAACAAGCATGTGAATACAAAGTTCACTTTTCAACATGCATGACGGTACCTCATGCAGAGACTTACATTTTGCCCCCCCCCCCCCCCCCCGGAAAAGAGGAAGGGGGAAGGAAGAAGAGATTTTTACTGGTATTTGATTATCAGTCTGTGAGTATCAGTGTGTAATACCCTTTCATTTCTAGCTGCTAGATGGCGCCATGTAAGATGCTGGTGCGGGGGGTTTACATACCGGGTGTACACCAAGGAGGTACCCGATACTGGAGTACATCCTCGGTGTCACATCGAGGCTCATTAAAGAAAACCTCCGGATGATTTTCAGATTTTTACATTTGAACAACTATAAATTATTTATGCTGAAAACAGAGTTTCAGAATTTGTGATAATTGGGATGAAGAATAAGAATATTTTCAAAATTTAGAACAAATTGCGCTGAACAAGGATGATGACATGGCAGAGTCACCATAAGAATGCATGAGTTGGGGCTCAAGGAAGCAGAACAAAAGAAGAAGGCATGCATAGATTATACACAGGTGAACTCGCAAGCAAGCGGTATTGTAATGGAATTACACTGCTACATTTCTGAAATATGTGAACCTCCTATGTCATCATCCTTGTTCAGTGTAATTTGTTTAAGGTTTTTCAAAGTATTGTTTCTCTGCTCAAAAACCACAATAAATTCCACAAATCTACACATGGAGTTGTCGATTTATGTACTACATGATGTGAAATTATGAAAATCGTCTGGAATGTCCCTTTAAAGTAATGTTCCGACCCCATTTCTATGCCGTCTCCGTAAATTTGTTGCCAAAGTTTGTGAAGGTTCCTCATTGGATGTCAGTCGTGATGGCGGAAGCATCTGTGCCAGAGGCGGTTTTCTGCAATATTGTACGAACACATTGCTAGTGATAGCCGCAGCGATTAGGGACTGTTGATGAACGTAGCAGTATGCTAGGATCGTTTGGAACAGAGGTGTTTGGTGCATAAATGAGTGTACCCAATAGTCATTGAGAGAGATTTATATATAGGCCTAACACTACTCCTTCGTCATAAGCAGGAAAAGTGAGGAAGGAATATAAATTTTGGCTTCTTCAGTTCAGGGTTGATATGTTTGACACACAGATATGTGTTCATCCTTCTCTGGCTCTTCCCACCTCCCTGGTTCACTGTCGTGCTTCAATCTGGCACAGGGCAGGATTGTGCGAAATACGGAGGCGGCTACTATGGATCCCATTAAATCCGATGTTTTTTAGTTGAAGTCTGAGACCGAAACTTGACTTAGTTCTAACTATAATTTTACAACAGGTGCAGTATTTTACCTCCCAGATAATGATGAACGTAACAGTCTCCGTATGGAGGTACGGTATGTTATAAATTCTTCGATCAGTTTAAAACTCAGCAACAGGAGACAATTGAGTTTAAATAATTTATCATCTACTCTTCAGTAATTTTTCGCAGAGTGGCTGTCTTAATAGTGATCTTTTCCTTAAAAGAGTTTCCGGCGCAATAAAAGCAATAGAATCACTGGCCTTGTTATTGTGGTATCACTTTTATTTTGTTCTTTATTTCAAATTCGAATAATTCCTACAGCATGGTATTTTGCAATTTTGTTTATGTGAACACCAGTACATCACTGCCGTTCCCTACTCATCATCACCCTGAATTGTTAACATTTTTACAAGTTTACATTAGTTTGTGAAAGGGCATTGCAAGGGACATTCTCTTTCTCTTTCTCACTCTGAGTTCCGTGCATGTTGTTAGTACTAAAATTTTACTGTTGTCAAAACGATGGTAAAAGATCTATGTAGGCTAAATAGAACTCAATACAGTTGTTTCCATGAAAACAGAAATCAGGAAACGATTGTGACTGGGCTGTACCACTCAGTGTTTGGTTCACGGACACAAGCTGGCGTGCTTCTTTCCGACGCTTATTGCCGTCACGGTACGAAGCTGGCATTCGCGAAATATCAGAGAGACGTGTGGAATTACTTAACGTTGTAGACTATGGCTAACGCCCTTCGTGATATACAGTATACTTGATTCTCTGAGTTCATTGTAGATTCACCACCATGATCTATTTGATCTATTGAAAGTATCAGTGACTGTTGTGTTGTAAACCCAGTGCAAATGACTAGGGTGCTCATGGTTGCATAATCTTCTGCTAAATGCGGAGTGACTCGGGTGTAATTGCTATGACACGCTGTAACAACAGCTGTCAACGATCGAGTCACTGCACATAGTATGTCATGCAGAGACAGCAACAAAAGTTATGACATGAAATCTTACTCAAGGGTAAGAGAAATTTCTCCCTAGTCTTTCATTCTGCTCACTATTACGGAAGAGCTTCGTTAAAATCGATCATCCATTTTTGTGTTCAAACTAACATGATGTGGTGCCCATGCCCATAACAGAAAATCGAGCTTAAATTGTAACCCCTATCTAATTTTAGCCACAGTTGATGCATAGTGACACAGAACGTATCTTGTTAGCTGGCTGGACATCATGCAGACTAGTTGGTAATCAGCTGAATGATATCTTAAAGTGACTGTACAGTACTGGTTGATGTGGGGATTCATGTTTTGAACATTCCTAAGTGAGATAATGAGAAACCTCTTATGAAATATGAAAGAGCATGTAATTTTAAGAAGAATTCAACGTTTATTTGATGAAAATTGGTTTTCAAATGGCTAAGATATCCAAAAAAGTGATAATAATTGAGGGCGACAGGCCTCGCCTTTTATTAGGATCTCTTTGTTTCACGTTGTTTTTGGATATCTCAGCCATTTCAAAAACCGATTTTCATCAAATAAACTTTTGATACCCCTTTGAATTGCACATGCTCTTTGACATCTCATAGAGTGGTTTCTGAATATCTCACAAAACATTAAAAGCTAAATACTCACCTCGACCAGAACTGTACACACCCTTTAAATGCGGAGTGACTCGGGTGTTATTTTCGTGTTTTACAACCCTATATCAAGTGATCCCATCACTGCAAGCCCTTGAGGCTTTTACGGGACACCTTTTTCTTTCACTTTACTTCACTTCTCTCTTCTTCTTCTTTCTGACTTTTTTTAAAAGTCTGACTTGTTACTGTACTTTATTATGTCGTCCCTTTGTGTATCATATTGTGAATTATGTTATACTTCGTCTTTTTTAACTGTATATATTGTAAATGTGGAAAGAAATAAAGGAGAGTTCCTATGCTCTCGGTCAATCAATCAATCAATCTTGCCATTCCACTCAGGACACTGAAGTAATACTGACATTAAAAAACAAAAACAACCAACGCTTGCTCATTTAGGTGATAGTTACGGACATAAAAAATATCCTAGTTTCATTTATGGTAATGTAATAACTAATGATGAAAGAAAATTAACACCAATAACAAGGATACCATGCGACACCATGTGGTCCTTAATAAGATGCTCCTGAAATCTGCCACAATTTATTCTTCATGTCATCATAAATATCATCGCCATCGCTGTATACCGTGTGTTCTTTTGATGCTTTGGTTACTAACATGAATGAGATAATGAACATTGCCTTTGTGAATTCGCGAGCACTATCTCTGATAAAAAGTGGATCATTTTAGCTAGTATACGATCTACCACTGTAAATTGTGTAAAAAGTCAGGACTAAGGATCCAATCAACTGGTAAAAATGTGACCAGAGTTTTGACACTGTCTCCTTCCCTGCTGATCATATCACCACTGTGGTAGGAATAGATATGAAATTAAGACATCAATAATACGGCCTTCTTTCGGGAACAGATATGCACACAATAATATGAACAGATATGAATGGCCATCCCTGATGCAAAGGTCCACAGGAAGGTGTAGTTCAGGGAGACTGGAAAGGCTCTTTCAGCAGTTTGACTTCACAGAACACCAATTAAAGTAACATAGTCGGATTACATTTTTCACAGGATGGATTCGTACTCATCGTGGGTTTTATTGTTTTGAGTGACATTGGATTAATTTTTCATTTCTTTTTTTTTAACTCTAGGGTTTGTTAGAGTAAGATTTTATACGAGATATTTGGATACATTATTCTTTGATCATGCAAAATATCTCAGCGTTTGCAAAAGGAATATGCGACCTTTTAAGAAAGCAATAAAAAGACAAAGAAAAACACTAATTTACATAATGGATTAAAAACTAATCCTTTCTTCAATAAGTAATATATGTACACTCAGGAAGAAAAGGAAGTAAACACTTTTTCCAGTTCATATTTTTCATAGAGGACTTTGATAAAAAGCCATTTTGTCATTTGCCATATCAAAGATTATTTAATTGACTTTCAACCTGATATGTTTATATAAAGGGGAACCTTATGCATGAGTGAAAACATTTGTTTTTGTCCTCCAAGGCAGAAAAGTAAAAATTAAAAAAATGGACAAGTTGTTATTCAAGGGTATGTCCTCTTCCATATACCAATGAGACTAAAAGACAAATTCAACACAACAAAAATGCAATTTTGTTTGCAAAGATCAACCTATGATCTCCATAATGTCTCTGTAACCCTCCAAAGATAAAGAAAGGCAAAAAATAATGGAGGAAAATGAAGAATCTTCTGTCAAGTCCTGAGTCAAAAGACATAAGAAAAGGAGCAATGGTAACAAAGACGGTAGAAATTTGAAACGTTGTTCCAAATTACTACTAGGTTTATAACCAATTAAACTGCCGTTAACATGGTATATAAAACATCTTTATTGGCAAAATAATATATGAGAAAGATTAACTTGAAAATTGCTTTCTTTTTTTTCTTTTTGTTTTTGTTTTTGTTTTTTTGTTTTTTTGCTGAGTGTATTATCATGGCTAATCAACAGCACTGACTTGACTGGATGACATCACGTGTCGTGGCCAGACATAAACTTGGTTTTGAGAGTCTGACAGAGATTGATGGCGATACTGGCAGCCAATCTTGATAAATGAAATTATACGTCACAATGTTTATAAGTGGTACCCAGTTTGAGCTATCCGTTCAGACGAAGCATAAACAGCATTTCGATCTGATGAAATATACCCGCCTGAGGTCGCCTTGCAGAAGACACAATCATATACAGTATATGTTATTAATAGGTCAAATTTAGAGCAACGTAAGCCTGATGCATTTTAGTTAAATGCAATTGCGTGATGACAAGGAAAATGAATAGACAAATTTGTATGGTTAGGCCTATTACACGTTTGGTCCGTACTTGCGTGCCAGCAGAAAGACCATGCTCGTATCATCTGCAAATAAAATAAAATGGAGCAATTGCAAAGAAGGTACAATAACATTTACATACAAAAAACAAAATGGGTCCTTGAATCGATCCTCGTGGGACTCCACAAAGGGTGTTTGCTAAGTGGATTCATTTTTATTGATAAAATACATATTGTTTTCTGTTATATTAATAATCTGTGAAACAGCTAAGAGCTCGGCCTCAAATACCACATTTTCCCATCTTATACGATAAGATATTATAAATAAGGTATCAAACGCCTTACTCAGGCCCATGAAAATACCAATGGCATGTTTTTGTCATTTTGAAAATATTCAATGGATTTGTCATATAATTGAATGATATAGCATTGTCGGTTGAGTGACCTTTTCTAAAGCCAGCTGGTTAGAGACTAAAAGTGCATTACTATTCAGAAATCCATAAAGTCTGTTATGAACAATCTTTTCCAGGACTTTAGATAAGGCAGGAAGTAAAACAAAAAAAAAAATGGACGATACTTCTTCATTTATGAAGAATTATCTTTTTTTTTTCTTTGATAAACTTGCTTATTTTAACTAATCCACCCAATTCACATTCACCCAATAAAAAGAAAGTAAGACAAATTCAGGGATCAGCTATACAAATCATTTGTTTGATAAGATAGACACTAAAACCATCGTGCCTTTTGGGATTGCTCAGTTTAAATTCTTAGACTAATTCAAGAAATCCAGGATGGTTTAAGGACGGAGTAAGAAATAAAGAGCCTCCAGGAGATATTGGTAAATACTATCAAATTTATTATTCCCCGCACCTATATATAGCGGAGGCTAATAAAGCGAGGTCCCAACTCAATAATGTGATAAATTCTTCAGCAATTTCCACTAAATCATTCACTAACTCATCATTAATATCAATATTAATATTAATATCAATATTAATATCATGTACATACTCTTTGATGAGTTCTACGTAATAAATCATTAACAAATCATTCAATACGTCGAGACTACAAATCAAAAAAGAAGGCACTTGCGCAATGAGAAACTCATCATGAAGCATAAATTATTGGGTGTTCATCATCATAATGATGAATACCTATCTAACCTACATCAGAAACAGGACCGTGAAGACAATAGGTTAGCTTTATTTTTCTAAACTTTGACCTCAATATATAAATATCCACACGAATCCCGAATCATGGAAGAAATACCTTACCTAGACAACTTGCAAGTGGCAGACAAGTCGTGTTTAAATGCAAAACACCAACGGGTACTTTAACTTGTCCTTCTCTTCCTCTCTAAAAGACTACAATTAAGTAAATGACTTGACTGCTTTCAACCCGCAGAGACCAGCGAGGCATCTTCCCTGTCGTGTGCTATTGGGCATCTGATGAATAAATGAGGATCTATTGGTCCCTGCAACGCTCGAACAAATAATAGGCACATCAAATATTGAAGAACCACGTCTTATGTTCGGCATTCACCTTTCACTATACGCCGCTGCTATCCCACCCAAGAGACGTTTGTTGTGGACTCAAGTTTAAGGTCCAACATGTGACTGTGTGGAAACGGAAAGCGTTGGATTTTTGTAAATGCTTGTTTCTGAAACAGAGGCTTTTGGTTTTTTTCATGTTTTTTGTTGTTTGGTAATCTATGTTTCACCATGTATAAAATTTCCGAGTTGTCTGTTCCAAATCCTCTATAGCTGGCGGTTACAGTATTTATCTCTAAATTAAGATTTGAAGAAAAAATGTTACATATATTTACATGTCACAAAACACATTATTGAAAAAATTAAGGCTGTCTAATATTTTGAGCGCATTTTTCAGATTCTTGTTGTTCTGTGCGCACTATAATTCATTACCAGTAAAATTTTTATACACAGATATTTCTGTTTGTGTATTTTGATTTTGTTTATATTTGACAGAGACTGTTGTCTTCTAATAACATAATGAACATTTTCTATACATAGATTTCCCTACACATTACTAGTATTTCAATTCTAAATATGAACACAATATACTGTATATATTGATTTTAAGTGTATCCTGTAACTTTAGCTATTATGTAAGTTCATTCTGTATTCATGGGATTTTCATTACTATATTGTCACTATTGGTTGATTTGTAGAAGTAGGTCGCGAATCAAATTTGTGGAAACTTGATAAGTGAGATGAATAACACATCCAATCCTGTTATACACAGTACATGCAGTATGGCGTTCGGTGACACTCGGGTATTAGCAATAACTCCATGCTATCAAGACAGAACACAAATGCCACTGAATCAAAACAAATTCTGTATTCCACTGAGACTACACCATTATCGATTGCAGTTTTAATCACACAGGTACTATCTATTCAACTGCTGTTTAATGTGCAAAAGAGTTGGTTTTGTAACGGCTGAAAAGGAAAGGAATTATTTATTGCCATCACGTACTTTCACATCCATCGGAAACAAATTGAGATTTTTCTCGGTCGTGTGCTTCCGTCGAAGCCCTTCCGACATTATTTTCAAAGTCTGAAGAGAAAATGCAGGCCTTTATACCTGCTTTATACTAAATACACTACAACTCCAAACACTGAAAATATGCATAATGGTACGCCGAGAAAAAATGTATGAGTAATAGTTGGTTTCGACTTGACTTCAAAAAAAAAAAAAAAAAAAAGTTTTTTTTCACCGAAGAAGGAAATGACACGTTTGCAGGGGTTCAGTTTATATGACTGCCTTAAAAATATGAGGCATATTATAGCCAAGATGGTCATCTAAGTCCCAGTATCTTTCATCCTGTTCCACTCATTCTTTCCATGACTTGTGAAGTCATCGCCGTGAGGTAATCTTAGCGGATGTGAACGTGTAATCCTTTCATGCTACGATAATACATGCAGCTGCGTGCAGACATGAGAAACGACACCTAGTCTGATCTTACATTTTACATTAATGTTACTCTGTATGTTGGGTGTGTGTGGGGTGCATTTTGGCAACTTGTTCTTCATTACACACACTGAAGCATGTGTACCCGTGTGACCAAGGAGGTTTTATACATGGAGTAACAACAGTTTTATTCCCTTTGATCTCATGTTTGATGCCGCTATGGTAATTACTTTTCGCTACCCCTTCTTAATAAAAGGTAGGTGGTACAGACACGAGGATGCGCGAACAGAAATTGAGCAAAAAATGCTGAAATAAAACTGAAACTTACTCGACTGGGCATAATAATGTGGGCACTAATCTGATATATCTATTAATAAAGAATTATACTTGAAGATAATTCCATATTACTTTTAATTGGGGAAATTAAGCCGAAAAGTGATAAAACCAGCTTTCCAGGATGGTACATTGTGCAAATTGTGCAAATTTCTGGACGGAATTGACTTTTGTTTTACATGCTTTATCATTATGTCAAATTTCATTTCATTTAATGAATAAATAGGCAAAATATGGCCAACATTATGATAACGTTCATAATAAATCTTCAGATTGCTCAGCAAGACGGCGGCGTCGAACATCGATTATCAAAGGCACAAATGCACCTGTGGAATTCTTTTGTATATCAATAGAAATCTGACAACGGTTTGGATAATTACAGCCATAAACACAGTTGGAACTTCATGTATAAAACCTCCTTGGTGTGACGTAGGCTACACTCATAAGTCATCATTTACACGCGTGTTGCCAGGAGGGGATGGGGGGGGGGAGCAGAAATATGCCGTCCTTGAGATTTATATGAAGAGTGATTCATCACTGTACTATAGACTGATTTGAATGTGTCTCATTCCCCTGTTTATACGTAAAAAAAACAAACAAACAAACATACACAGTTTATATTCTTCAAGTTAGGGGATACCTTTTACAGACCTCCCAAAATGCAGCAAAACATTAAATATGAACCTCAGGGGACTTGTTTAGGTCACTGCTGAGAAATTTGGAAGTCAACAGTTATCTACAATTTGAATAATGCACAAAACTCAACTACTCAGTAGTTCCTGTGTGTCAGCCACACTTAAGCCTTTTTGTTGCAGTCTTCTGTATTTTTTTTTAAATCTATAAACACAAATCTAAAAGTATAGGAGCTGATGTAATAACATATAGAGTGTGTGGCAAGAATGTATATAGAAATGTTTGTAAGTTTTGATGAACTTTCTTCACAAAATATACATGATGGACACACATGCAGTGCATGGGTTTGCAAAGGTAGCCTAGTAATGTACTGGAATTTACGGTGAGCCCCGAAAAAAAAAAATCAACTCAAAATCTAACGGTCAATAAAAATGTACTAAATGTTACCTTCCACTTTCAATACTTTATGGGAGTTTCTAAAATGATACTCTCTTCAACATACCACTGTATTTATACAACTCTTCATTTAAGGCATGCAAATGGGATTCCCTACCTTTAAGCGCTAGCTCGCTACGCTTGCTCAGTCAGGTTTTTAGAGTGTTTTTCCTGACATCAGCAATTAAGTGGGGGCGCTGTGGCATAGTGGATAAGACTCCCGACTCCCGAACGGAGGACCGTGAGTTCGAATCCCGCCCAGTGCTTACATCCTTGGACAAGATGTTTTTACCCACAATGTCCCTCTCGACCCAGGTGTATAAATGGGTACCTGGCAACGCTAGGGTAATAATAATAGCAGGGCCCTCTGGTAGAGCAGTGGCAACACTGAAGAGGCTACCCTGGGTAAATAAGACCTTATTATTATTATTATTATTATTATCATAAGTGAATATAGAAAGCAGATAACATGAAAAGCACCAACAGGCTATGAAGTCAACCTGTAGGTCTTTTGAAACTTTCCCTGTTATAAGATATACGAAAAGTGTGCACCGGATAGCTAAATCTCTTGTGGGAGGGAGATCGGATCAAAATGTTCCAATGTTATCTAACAAAAGGTGTGCAAAAATGAAAACAAAAAGCTGCCTATTGTGTGTGTGTGTTTGTTTGTAGGATACCCCCTCCAACCCTTCCCCATATGGAACATATTTTTGCCCCCCCCCCCCCCACACACACCTTGAGCTCCTCATCAAACTTGAAGTGAAGGGATAGTACAGTATTGGTGGAGATAAGAATTGGGCTTTTAACTTTTTGCGAGATACCAAGAAAACACTTATGATATACAGGGCATAAAGTTTATTTGATGAAAATGGGGTTTGGAATTGCTGAAACATCCAAAAACAAAGTAAAACAAGCGATCGTAATAAAGTGTGGGTCCCACACTTTATTTATATAGAATAGCTCTTTTTTGGATATCTCAGCCATTTCAAAACCAATTTACATCAAATAAAATGTTTAATTCCTCATAGAATTACATGCTCTTTCATATTTCGAAAGAGGTTTCTCATTATCTCACCAAAAAAAAAAATGTTAGAAACCTGAAATTAGGTCTCAACCAAAACTATACGATCCCTTTAACGTCCCCTTTAAAAAAAATCCTGTGTACGTGTATGTGCCTACGCATCATGAAAATCAATTTTGAACATTACCGATTTATCAACCAAGCAAGGTGTGAAGACTGAGGTTCGAAGATGTGCGAGTATGACATGTAAATACTAATTATATCTTCTCTAGGTACCATGTTGTGTATATATAGCCCGTATAATTTTATGAAGTATGGCGATACACGTTCTGTCGTTTGTCACGTACCAAAGACTTGTTATATACCATACAGCTCACACATTCTATTGATTATCTTCCTTCTCTTCTCATCTTTTATTTTATTTTCCCCCGGCATTTTCTTTGTCCTTGTGGTGCCTCCAGGAATACTAGGCAATCATTGAAACGCATTCCACGGTTCGGGGTTTTGTACTGTCACTCCGGAGTAAATAAGGTCAGATATAAATATTCTTCATTGTCTTTCTGCATCGCTTGCTGGTGAGATTACCAGTTCGTTACCATGGTTATCCTTGCTAGCAAAGAAGTCAATATATCATTCTTTTCTTCTCTCAGAAGCTCCCTTCGTCTCATTTATGTCTTAGTATGAGTCCTCTCATTTTCCCCGTTCAGTCAACACTTCCATTTTATTTTGATCGTGTGTATTTTTTTTTTATCTTTCGCGATTTCTCTTCTCCCTACCTCAACTCCTATCACATTTAATGCAATTCTTCCTTGGTGTTACATATTTCTTAGAGAAATGCAGATTTCTTTTCAAGAGTTGTTGATGAACATCGAGCCAAAATTGCTACTCAGTGGAAAAGAGAACTGTTACTCAGAACTTTGTATTTACGTGGTCGCATATTATGCCATTAGTATGCAATTATATGCAATCATATTTCATAAAAGTGTCTGGAGTAAATATCAAATTTTGACTGATACCTATGTCCTATGACATTTTACCTCTGACGTATTTTTTACATCATTAAATACCATCATTACACTATTACACAGTTCAAATACTACTGCAGAATTCAAAATGGTTTCAGATACACCGAGTTACCGTATATCTGTATCAGTAATGTGGATATAAGACATAATGATATGTGACCATTCACACCATTCACACCGTCGTATATCCATGATACGTATATTGATATGACAGCATTCAAACCTCAACACAACATGATACATCGGTCAGATGATAGTGCCGATACACCGTAAATACACCTTACGGTGTATCGGCACTGTCATGTTTCATGGCAAGCTCATTAATTGATTGGTTGATTGATTGATTGATTTTATTTCTGCATTTCTCTTTCATACATCAATATGATACAGAGTCAATTAACCAAATTAATTGCGTACAATATCATTTGAATCTAAGAGTTGAAAGCATGGATATATATATGATTCTCTCCCTTGCGCAGAACGAACTTTGAATGGGCTTTGCGCATTGATTTCATCTGGTTGTTCGCGGCCCCAGTGAGCGCCGCGAATAAGCCCCGCCTATACCTCGTTTATCTATGTATGTGATATCCTCACGTATATCCTCACGTCGTACATCCATACGAGATCTCTCTAGTCTGGAGGGTGTTAAGCGTTAGGATTAGGGTGGGTTACGGTTAGGGTGGGTTTTATATAGGGTTAGGGTTAGGGATAGGGCTACAGTTTGGTGTTTGGTGTTAGGGTAAGGGTTTGGGTGGGTTAGGGCTAGGTCTAGGGCTAGGAGTTAGGGTTAGGGTTAGGGTTAACCCTAGGGTTAGCCCTAGGGTTAGCCCTAGTTGGGGTTTGGTGTTAGGGTTAGGGTGGGTTAGGGTTAGGATGAATTAGGGTTAGGGTTAGTTTGGACTGGTGTTTGGTGTTTTGTGTTCGGTGTATGTCAGAATACTATTTGCCCCATAACATAATTTGTGTAATAGTTGCCGAGGACCATCTAATATATATTTCTTCAAATTTAGATCGTGGTCGGTACACACAACCACCTGCGTGCAGACACTTACTGTAGTATACAGCACGCAAACGATGCGTACACGAGTACACCTACGATTACACACACACACAGACATACACACAACACCCAAAATAATATATAAAACAAATAATGGTGGAGGTCTGTGGAGCCGGGAAATGTGCAAAAGCCGGGAAATGTGCAAAAGTCTTGCCGGCGGGCAATGCGCAAACGTCGGGAAAATGTTCAAACGTTCAATTTGTCGCTAAATGTGCAAATCATTTACTTCACCGATATTATGTATAAAGATGGTAGATAAACTCACTTTTTAGCTCACCTGAGCCAAAGGTTCAAGTAAGCTATTGCGATTGCGATCGCGCTTTGTTCGGCGTCCGTCGTCCGTGTACGTTGTGCCTAAACTTTTTACATTTTCATATTCTTCTTGAAAACTCCATTACCGATTTTCACCAAACTTGGCACGTAGCATCCATAGGGTGATAGGGTCTTGGGTTGTTTAAATGGGCACCATGCCCCACCTGAAGGCGCCAGGGGGCCCCAACCACCCTCCCAAAATTAAGGAATCTTAGAAAATCTTCTTCTCTAGAACCAGAAGTGATAAAGCTAAAGTGAATACTATTGATTAATACATTAATGGCAGTAGTTTCAAGTTTGTTCATGGAGGAATCAGGCGTGCCCCCCTTGGGATCCTGGAGAGGGGATGGGAGGGGTCCTAATGGGGGCCAACATTTCATCTTCTTCTTGAAAACCCCAAACCAATTTTCACCAAACTTGACAGGTAGCATCCCTAGGGGGATAGCATACTTATCTCAATTGTTCAAATGGGTACCATGCAGGGGCCCAAACCCCCCAAAATTAGGGAATCTTAAAAAATATTCTTCTCTAGAACCAGAAGTGATAGAGCTAAGTTAATACTATGAGTTAGTACATTAATGACTGTAGTTTAAAGTTTTTTTTTTTTTTCATAGCGGAATCAGGGGTGCCCCTTGTGACCCTGGGGTGGGGGTGCTGGGAGGGGTCCTAATGGGGGTCAAAGTTGTACATTTTCATCTTCTTCTTGAAAACCCCCAAACCGATTTTCACCAAACTTGGGAGGTAGCATCCCTAGCGGGGACAAGATCTTAAATTGTTTAAATGGGCACCATGCCCTACCTGGGGTGCCCGAGGGGATTATCCAAGAATAATTTTTAAACTTCATCATTTTGTTGAAGTGGTCAGACCAATATCAAACGTCTACAATCATACAAAAAGTGTATAACATTGTATGTAATGCTGAAGGGATATTATTCAGAATTATAGTTGCCATGTAAACACGAGGATATTGGTTTCACTGTAATTCTTTTACCATCCATTTCTCATGGAGCTGCGGAGGCATGTATATACCTGGTCATCCAAAAGAGAAATGTTCGAGCTATGTTATTCCATCATGGCCCAACGACACGTTCTTCTCCGTTGCTTTATCATTTAAAACATCCCGAGATATCTATATGTAAGCATGGTATAGATACTACCGGTTTCTCATAACTGGAACTTTTGTTTTTGATTTGATATTAACAAAAACCTGTGACGATTTCTCCATGAATATCAAATTCTAATAGGCAAAAAAAAATCAAAAACAAAAAAACCACCCACAAACAAAACCAAACAAAAGCAGCAGCAGCAACAACAAGAACAACAACAAAATTTGAGGCCTACAGTCACTGAACAGAAGGAAACGCTCCGACCGGACCTTGAAGGGTCAAAATAGCTTGGGCTTTATAGGGTTAAGGTGATTGTATATTATGCTATCAGAGTTGTTGTTCCCTATTTCCATGATTCGTATTTAGAGCTTTAAAAAATAGAAGTAATTTTTTGTTCCTCTTTTTTTTTTCAAGGACATTTTTCCAACGTTAGTTTCTCTTAAAAAACAAATAAAATTCTAAATAGAATAAAATGTTTCGCTTTCAATTTACATAAAAAGGAGGAGAGCTCAGTCTTCGATCTGCATCCTAGGCTGTACATCCTGGCATTCATGATTTCTGTTTGTTATGCCAATTGCGCCCATATCGTTTTAAACTCTTTAAACTTTCTTTCATCATTCATCATTTATCTTATTCAATTTTACATCCACCAGCGCTCCTCCACCGTCCCTGCAGCTGAGTCCTTCTTGCTCTAAACCCCGGTATTGGAGTGGACATTGTTCACTTCTCCTTGCCTTCCCCTCAGGGCTGGTAACAGTCTGAACACTCCTGTTCACACAAGAGCTCTCGAAGAAGGCACACTTGAGTCTTGCTTTTGCCACCCCGGTCACTTATGGAGCCATTCAGGCTGCTCCTCGAGATCGAGTTACGGTCAGAATTGTAGACAGACATCCAGTCATGGAGGAAAGCACACAGAAGAGCTATTCGTCTCGCTGTACAGGCAGCAGACACTACGTCCCACTGCTAAGCTATGTCAGCAACTATTTTACTTCTTATAAACGCTTGTCTTGGCGATTAGCCTTTTCGACAGCAGGGTTTTAAGTTTTAGTACCAGTAGACTCTGAAAATATATGTATCAGAGGCTGAGCATTGCTCTTTTATTTTATTTTTGTTTTCATGGAGTCCATACATAGAACTACACGATATGCTCTTTCTATTTTCAACGGTATTGATAGTGTAACAGTTTGGAATATGACACGCGAGAGTATATGATAGTAATTATACTTCTTGAAATTTCATGAAACATTATAAGCCATGACATGTTTTAAATGCATGATTGTATTGATTCTTTCCCTATAAAGGGTCCAAATAATAGTTTTAGTACTGCTGGGCTGAAATGCAAAGACATCTAATTGTTCTTTTTGCTCAAAGTTTATGCAGAAATTGTACATCTTAAAACAAGACATTATGAGAAATGAGAATTAAAATGTAAAATCAAATATCTTAAATTACTTCGAAACCGTAGTCTGCAAACCCATCCAATCTTAACATTGTCAAACAGAAAATTTAGTGCATAAAAATTCAATCTTATACTGCACTGCTTGAAAGTGGCACAGCAAAAACGAACTGTATATAGAATTATGTTGGAACCTCAGGCTCAGTTTCCTAAATAAGTTGTAGGTCTACACCTAATAATTATAATTATGTTAAATCATTGATGCATTGATGAACCAATTTCTTATCCTATTAAATACGGATAACAATGTCATGACTCGAGCATTAGAGCGATATTTCAAAGTAACCGCTGTATAATATACCATGGACTTTTTACAACAGGAATGTAATATTACTGTCCATAATCTTCTGCACGGTGCGTTTATGGTTAAACGAGATTGATTCACGTCTAAAGAAGAAAGGGGCTTAGGGAAGTCATCGCAAGGGAAGGTTCGATTCTTTCAAACATTAACACTTAGCTTAGATAATCCGAGTAAAAAATGTGCAGGTTCTCATCACAAACTAGTAACTGACATCTTAGCCTATATAAATCGCAAGAGAGAAATGACTGTGTGAGGCCTCTGTCAGTATGTTCTGTTCAATAGCGGCAAGATTTGTTTTCTTTCTCAAGACTTCCAGTCGCACTTAGGCCTACTACAATCCTAGGTGGCGCCATCCCAGCTCACATCCCACTATCCCACCCAATCTAACAGGGGTTTCTCTTCATTGCACTAGTTTCTAATCGATCTTTAAAGGGCTACATGACACCAATAAAGTTAACGTAATATGCAGAAAAACCCATGCTGACCTGAAGAACTGGGGAAGCCTATACTAACGATGGATACAATCATATCTTCAACATTACTTGCATTAAGATGCAAGAAAGCACACGAATGCGGATGATTGCATGAAATCTAACATTCTTCCTTTATCAAAAGAAATATTTCGTCTAATGCTGCCACGGACTCTGCCATCGGTATTTCTTGCCCGACGTAACAAGTTGTGGAATTCATGTGCTAACCAAGATTGACCAGAATGGTCCGTTCTCCCATTGGGGAAGCATCCATTTAATTGTTTTGCATTGAATGCAATAATAACTTTCTTCTACATTGTACTGCCCATAGTTGTTGCTTTCAGATGGCGGTACTCTCCCATGTAAGATAAATAAATAAAAAGAATGAGCTGCTCGACCCAAAAGACGTATTTTGGCCCATTACAGAGAATCCTAATCTGCGATTTTTTGTGGGCTGTGAGCTGGGCGGTTACATAAATATGTAATTGGCATATTGTCTTTCGAGTGATCTACATCTTCAGTTAATCACTCTTTCCTATCGCTATACATAACATATCTATATTTTGTCACCATACATGTATGCATTGTTTCTCTCATTACATAATCATTCGTACATACTATTTTATATTATACTTCACGACTTGTATATATTCTTCTTTTTTTTTTGCATTGAGTAAAACATTTGCATGAATATACCGAAAAGCAAAGAATTTCGCTGAAATCTACATAACATTCATTGTCATTATGTAGATTATGTAAAACCTATTTATAACCTTTTAGTGATTCTATGAGGTAGTTTTCTTTCTTCTTTTCGTGCGAAATGTCCAGTGCGACAATTTGCCATCTTGTTGATGGCAGCTCTATCCCAATTTGAGTCATTTTTTTTAACTCCCAAATCTGGCTAAACAGAGGTTGTTGTTGTTTGGTTGGTTTTTTTCTTTTCTTTTCTAGTAGAACTAATGCATCATTTGCTTTCATAACCTTTTTCTTTTTCTTTTTTTTTTACCGTTATGTATATGCTGGCGATTCACCAGCTCAACGGAAACGGAAGAGCCGAATAATAGTCTTGGCTTTTGAAGCACCTGGCGAAAAGCTTCGCATGTGCATGAATGAACAATATACGCCATGAATATATCATATTTCTTTTTGTTCCTTACTACTGTGGTGAGCTCCTGCTCTAACGACGACGAAAAAAAAAAAAAATCTATACTCCACCACGCGGAATCACTCCATTCTTTACTAATATCACGTTAAGGTACGATGGCAGTTACTTGAGAAATCGAGCGTTATTGCTTTTTCCAAAAACTACCGGTGTATCGATTATAATGTGTGATTCATAGAAGGTAATCGGGCGAGTGATAGCTGGAAATTCGGTCGCTGGAGGTACCGTCAAACTATCACTGTGTTTTTCACAGTATGCATGAAATTAAGCCATCTTTATAGAAACAATATCATGACTGAACAAGAATCAACATAGGATCTGATTCGTATCAGGGTAATTACCCCAAGGACAATTACCCTGACTAAGTACTGGTTAGTGCAGGGTTAGAGCAAAGATGATGGTTAGGGAGGGCTGGGTTTAAGATTATATTTTTGTTAGGGCTAGGATTAGGTTCGGGATTAGGGTTAGGGTCAGGGGAAGGGCCTGGGGTAAATGTACTAGAACCTATGTACATTGAATGCAAACACTTCCTGCCGAGACTGGTCATTTCATGTTGTGAAGCGGTAAAAATAGAATGGTCTGTATGCTCGCATGGACGCTGCGTTGATAGTGATAATATAGTGAAAAAGAATATAGAAATGGTATCATTTTGGCGGGCTCAGACTTCAAGCTGGTTGAGACTTACCAAGATGGTATGCAACCTGGGGATTGGGGCCATCGCGGTGAACTTTCGGCATGTTTCCTTTCGTTGACCCACTTCTAGTTCTCTCTCTGTGTTTTGCTAAGAATACAACCCTGAGTCCCCGTCACAGATTTCGCGAAAATCATCTAGACACGCTTGAAATTGTCCACAACATTGCATGCCAATTATTATGTTTGATTTACTGATGTGCCAGCTCACTCATGTCTGTTGCCCTCCCTTTTACGGCTTTACACTCGTAGCTGTTGATTACGGGACAGCCGATGAAAGGTGAACATTGCATAGATGTCAGTTGTTTCCCATGCAGAATGATATGTCTTGTTTCCAAGAAAGCTGACAACGGTCATATTATGGCAGCGTGAGGGAAAGTGTTGGTGAAAGTTTCGGCGAGAGATTATATCAATAAATGCGTCTTGTTTGCCACTCGCGAAGGAAGCAAAACCGTGTTTGCACAAATCAGCAAAATATGCGTGCGTATAGGTCTACAATAGATCACACACCTTAAATGAGTAGACATAAGGAAATTGATTGCATAAATGTCTAAATAATAAAATCCACGTGCAACAATCCATAAATCAACTGGGTATAAGCCTTCTATTGAAGCTCCGTGATAAAGTTTTAATTGTCGTTTTACGCGCGCCAAGACTTTAATTTGTGAGGGAATGACAGTTCTCCGATGTCTTCTTAAAAGCAGACGACATCCAGCCCCTGGTAAACACACGAATGGAGAGCAAAAGCGAGTCAAGTGGACATCGGAGAACCCAATGGCGACTGCTTGGCATTTTCCAAACCTCACGGTTTGACAAGAGAGGTATACAACGTTTTTGTACACATCCAACGGCAGCACGCGCTCACTTCACGCACTTGTGCTGAAGTCAATTGCTCTGAGCACGCGCGTGGTGAAACAATTAGAGTTGAGGCGTGAGGTCTACAAAAGGTCATTCATTTCTTCCAGTACTGTATTTTCTTTGTATCAAACCTTTTCTTGTCTTGAACCCGTCATCTACTGTTTTCCGGGCAGCGATATTACTACCACCAGGCTATCTGTTGCCGGCGGTGACATGATGAACTTCTCACGCAAATTCCTAAGCTTTTCCCAGATTCTTATGTTAAACATAGATGTTAATCTTAATGTCATCTTATATTAATCATAATAATTATGTTTAACATAACATTGTCGGAATTTCAAAGAATGAGTATTTTGTTCCAAGTTCCAAATTCATCGTGTCACTGCCGATAACCAGGGATGACCCAGCATGCTGGTAGTCATGTGCCGCTGCCCGGAAAGCAGTAGGCCAATATTATGACAGGTTCGATTCCCACAGGTTCCTTCTTCCCACGTACAATGTATTTGCAAAAATGTAGACCAGCAGTTGGGATCTTACAAAATTATTTGTACAGAGGGTGACAATTCATAAAGCAAGAAAATTCTCATAGCACTTACTAATATTGTTCTGAATTATTATGTTCTCTGTGTTACTCTGGTCCTCTTTGTCCCATGACGTCTATATACCCAACCATAAGAATGATAACAAACAGGATTGTTATTGCTAACATTGTGCACTAAAAGTTGATTCGATCTTGAAGAACAAACCTGAAATTCTCCAATTTCATTATGTCTTTGTCTTGTTATCGGAGGCAAAAAGAAAGAGTTGTCACGCACTCAAATCAAATCTATATCTCACTCGCGATTTCGATCTCTTCATCAATATTTTTACGCTATAATTGGCTGTCCTTCCTCTATAGGTCGTGATACAGATATTTCGCATTGTAAGTTTCTGGAAGTATTCTTCATTAGAAGATATCACTCATGAACTCTTTAGAGCATTCTCGGTGATCCATTTCATCTGAGCGTGCATGTACACTTCCAGCGCTTCAAAGATCTGCGATAATTGGTATCGTTGTTTAGATTCCCTCAGGATATTCCAAAATCACCTGCTTTAGCTTTTTGCAATACATTTTGTGAAGGTAGAGAGTACCCTACAGAAACGTTGCGTGACTGTGAGTGTGGCGCATTGCTCTATATACTGTAATCAAGGTGCAATTGGCTTCGACTCTGCTACGTTGCCCACGTCATCCTTTATGCAGGCACACGTACTAGTATATAGCTATATCCGACTGGCAAAATTTGAGACTCAACTTTCCAAAGATTACAAAGATGAAAAAAAAAACTATAATAGCAACTACTGTTGTGCACGTATAAGCAGAAAAATGCATCATCTTTGTGCGATTTCCAAATACATCTTTTTTTTAAACTAACATTTTTTCAAAATCTTCATTACAGTGGAAAATGTCCAATAGCGATAACCATGCACTTGATGAATATACTAATGAGATTTACCATTATCTTACCGTTTCACAGATCACAAATCACATGAACAGAGTCTGAGAAAATATCGGAGAATATCGAAAGAGTATCTGCCAAAGAGCTGTGTTATGTATGTTTATAATATAATCATGACTATAGTCTTCATATCAAAGGTGAAGTTGAAGACTCAAATACCCACCAAAGGAAAGTCTCGCATAGTACTCCCCATCTGCCGATTTCACACAATCCTCGCCCGGTGTATACCTGACAGCAGGTTCATAGGCACCCTCAATGAGGTTTTCAGAAGCTCTGCCGGAATCCATCTAATAGACAGAGTAAAATATTACATTGCTTCAACATGAGGATTTCTTTTGTGGAAATGGTAATGAGTGATCTCTCAGTCAAATGTTATAATCACCTTTGTCAACCTCTGAAATAAAAATACAATGTACTAGTTAAATCAAGCTCTTCTGTTTGTGTGCACTCTTCATTATTCCCACTTACCAATTAGGAGAGCTATCAGTGTACCTATGGCAGACATCACTTCCTTTTCAGAATGAAGATAAAACAACCCAGGAAAAACCAAAGTACAAATTCTCAGCACCTCCTATACTTTGTAAAAGTTATTCAAACAGAGAAGAGACATAATTGGTGACATTGCTCGAATACCATGTGTGCGAGTGTAGCCCTTTATCCGCTTTATGCGGGACAATAAATTTCGGGGCAAAGTCTGTTTTCGCCATTATATTCAAGAGAAAAATCAACATGAGTAATATTTGTGCTTAGATGTATAAAGTAACGTCATGTTTGGAGTGGCATGTGATATTATATACAGTTATGGAATTTGTACATATAGGGATTGTTTAGTCTAGCTTGTGTTTAATAGTCTGGAAGAAAATTATGTTTTGAAAAAAAAAAAGATGCGAATGTTTTGATGACTGTATCTAATTTTGCCCTCAAAAGTTCTTAAATGAGTACTCAGGTTCGATCTTACTGGAAATCATGAACCTGAATAGTCGCTGTGATACACAATACCCGCGGGTCACTACACTATAATCCTATGGTATTATTTGCTACAGTGATCACATATTGCTTTGTTTTGAAGATGTATACAACCATTTCTTTGTGCATACGTTATTTAGCAAAAGAAAATCACCTAAGAAAATTAGTTTACCGTATTCAATACCGAATAGCTGTTCACTAACTATCACTATAGAATCTAATGGATCCACCAGTCACGTGGAACTGATGTAAGAACCTGAAGCAAAAACAAACAAAACAAACAAAACAAAATTTTCTGTAAGGAAAGCAGGTGTCTGTGTGATGTTTGCTGGGTTTTATTTTGGAAAGAATCACCTCATCGAAATCAGACTTCATGGAGTACACGTTTATGTTCAATTCACCTTCAGCATATTGTAGCCGCGACATAACAACCCTTAGTCAAGAGTTTCCATTAATTAACTGCAGTGAAATGATACAAGGTAATACGTCAGACTCATTATCACAAAACTCATTATACTACAGAGCTTCATCATGTTTAAAGAGAGTAAACGATGAGTAGTTTACAGTAGAACAAATCGTGAATTCCCTATATTGGACGAGACAATAATCACGCATGGATATTCGTCACCATAGGAACTGAGAGTGTCGATTTGGGCATGTTGGGTGAAATTGACAAATCAACTTGGTCCCTATGTGTTTTCATATACGCTTACATTTTGTTTTTGTGTGAAAAAATGGTTGGACATGGAAAGTTGCTTTCGCAGGAACCTTAACTGACAAAATAACAACCCGGATTTCTGCATACTCCGTATGACCATCAGTTTGTTTATAATCAATCAATAAAGTTTATGAAGTCCACAAAAGTTATAGGAGAAAATTATAAAGCAAAGAGGGAAATGGAATCCGAATGGGGAAGAAGGGGTGATGATCGCTATAGCGCAGTATACGGAACGGTATTAATGCATTATTCATCTGTTTGGCAGGGAACATGGCCCGGAAAAAAATAATTATCACAACACCACAGGAAATGTCAGCTTTATCAGCTCGTACGGATCATGCATGCACATTGATTTAAAATAATGCGGTTTGAGAGCGTCGCTGCATGTGTGGCAGAAAGATCCCCACTGTATTGTCAAATACAAGGGGATTTCAGTGCTGAAGAAACAGATGATACGGCCGAAGACAGCATCATTCGTAATGAAGAAAAATAGTATACTTACTTGCCTCTCTAGCACTCCATAGCCGTAGGTATATGAAAGACCACAATGTCCTTACTCTTTCAAGACGTTCACTTTGATATTCAGTCACTGTCCATAAGCGTGTACAGTATACAGTACTTTGCACAAAGAAACTGCGGCAAAGTAGCCCTTGTTAGAGGGTAGGTAAAGACGAACAGTGATTTGAATAAGGCGGCGCACATTTGAGCAAGACAGGGCGAAGTGATCCGGTATTTCCTCATAAACTTCCAGTGTAAATAATAATTGTTCTGAATACTTTGTTGTTGGTAGCCCGCTGACAGCATAAGATCGACCTGGTCCCGTGATACTGAGCGTTCCACAGTGAATCATTTTAGCGAGGATTCCCAAGCACTTCTCCAAGTAATTAGGCTCTGCGCAGCTTTAAGTGAGAATTTCCCCGCGGTTACTTTATCTATATTTTGCAAAGAAAGCAGAAGCCCTTTTATGATCAAGAATACCACCCATGTATTTCTTGGCCCTTGGTTTACTCAACAGAATTATTATGATTCCTTGCACTTTAACGCTGCATTTGACATTGTGACAAGTTGCAGAGAGAAGAAATGAAAAGGGTTAGCCCAATATTCCGCGTAAAATTGATATCTTAGTAATTAGCATTTTCTTTTGACAAGTAAGTGCTTTTTAGTTTTAAAGGGATCGTATAGTTTTGGTTGAGACCTAATTTCAGGTTTCTAACATTTTTGGTGAGATAACGAGAAACCTCTTATGAAATATGAAAGAGCATGTAATTCCATGAGGAATTCAATGTTTATTTGATGAAAATTGGTTTTGAAATGGCTGAAATATCCAAAACAGAGCCATTCTAATAAGTGTGGGACCCAAACTTTGGATTTTTCAGTCATTCCAAACCCAATTTTCATCAAATAAACTTTGAATTCCTCTTAAAATGGTATCTTCTGTACCATTTCATAAGTGTTTTCTTGGTATCTCGCAAAAAGTAAAAAGCCCAATTCTCATCTCCACCAATACTGTACCATCGCTTTAAATTCCACATAGGTTTCCTTTTCATTACTGTTGGATGTACTGATTGTCTGTTGATATAGTTGGAGGTGTTATGTGTACATTATACGTGCCAGCGAGAAGATGAAACAATTTGCCATTCAAATCAGTTCAATAAAAAAATAGTATTTCCACATAAAGTAGTATTAGCCATAGCCAGAGAGAAAACTACTTGCAGTCAATCCATATCACACAAAGAAAATTAGTAAGTTCGATATTAATAACTTGTTACTATATTCTCCTAGATTACTATATTCTCCTAGATCATCTCGTCATCTTTTTTCTACTCCTCTTTTTCTTCTTTTCTTCAGCTTTTTTCTTCTTTCTTCTTCTTTTTTTTTTCCTCTCTTTTTCAAACAAGCCATCTCTACATAAACTAAATGTCTGTCAGGACCCTTTTCTCTCTCTCTCTTTATATATCTATTTATTCATCTATCTATCTATCTATCTATCTATCTATCTATCTATCTATCTCTCTTTCTATTTTGTTCATAATTTGTATGCATATCTTGTGGTACAAATGGCACTAAAATGGAACGCAACATTTTATGGGTCAATTTGTGCTAGCAGGAAAATGGCCTCGAGGCTAGCGCGCGCAGTGAATGCGAAATGAAAACACCTCAAACACGGTTGTTGTTGTTGTTGTTGTTGTTTTCTCCTGCCTCATGTATTTGATATATTTACACGTAGATGTCTTCGTGATAGTTATTACCGTTGTGGAGTGGTCATGTCTGAACCTTCCCCTGATTATCTTTTGGTCTGAAATTATAAGACCGACGACCTGAAAAAAAAATCTTATTCAACAACAAGAATGGATATGCCATTCCTTGGACTGATTGAAGCATTACGGCTTTCCGACGTAGCATCTGCTCGAAAATGACAGACCAATAATGCAATGAAACTGTTAGATATACTCCATGTGGAAAATCATGCCGTTCTTGGAAGAATTCCTTTGTGACTTAATCAAGAACTCATCAATCGAGGATACCCTCAATTAAACTTTTGTTCACAAGGCTGTCCCGTACCTTTATAGCATTATCATCATTCATGCACATTTGAAGACATTATTTTAATATACCATAGACCGTGACAAAGAATGTTACACTCTACAGAGAGGTCAGGAAGAGTCTCATGAGGTCATACGATCAATCATACATCAATGTTTTATCTTATTTGCATTTTATCACTGTTTATTGATAAACATGCAAAATTCAATATTCCAAACCTTTCGTATTGAAAGAAACATTCAGATCTGTTTGTTGGATCTCACTGTAAATACGTTTTGTGGAATGACGCTTTAAGAATATTATGATGCTAATTTTTTTTTCGCTCTATTTCCTCTGAAGTTAAATGTACTGAGGACTACTGCCATCTCATGGGGCAAACAGAAACATTCACCATTAAGAAAACACCTTGAAAACCTTCAGCCATTTCCTTGGTATCTCCCCCCCCCCCTCCCCGACTGAACACCGATTCCCTTGGGCTACCTCCGTTGTCAAGTGGTGCTTCTCCTATCTTTTCGATGGGCTGCATAAATTATCGAGACTACTGACTTCCGCTGCAAAACACGCTGTATGTAATTTTATTCAAAAAGTCATTGTGATTCAATTATATTCACGACGTCTCATTTTCTTTCATATGCACGACTATGCAGATGTTGACATTCCTATTCTATGCTTGTGATTCGTGCAGGGGTAGGAGCTGCCAAACACGAAATAAGAACTCCAGTAACACAACGATAATAGTAATAATGATGATGATTATTATGATGATGATAATAATGATAATATTAATAATAGTAATGATAATAATAATAATAATATAAAAATAATATATAAGATAATATGTAATGATATAATAACCAATGATAATGATAGTAATGATAATAATAACAATAATAATGATAATAATAATAATAATAATAATAATAATAATAATAATAATAATAATAATAACAATAATAATAATAGTAATAATAAACCGGCACAATTAATTCATTTCGGAGCTTGGCAGAAAAAAAAAGAAGAAATACCATGTGAGAGCAAATGGTAAATGCACGAACCATAGAAAGTTTCTGAAAATAGCCGAGTTAAAATCCTGTGGGATTTCGATGTCCAAACTGGCAATGTCATCCAGCATGAACGTCCAGATATCATCGTTGCATTATAGAAAAAGATCGGAAGATGTGAACAATTGCTGATGTGGATGTACCGTGAGACAGCAGAGTAGCCGAAAAGGAGAAGGAAAAGATAGAAAAGTACCAGGACCTGGCCAGTGAACTTTTCCGCCTGTGGAATATGAGAACGATGGTGGATTCCTATTGTAGTCGGAGCACCCGGAACAACACCAAAGCAGCCTATATACGACGTTACTTAGACGATGTGGGTGTCTCCGAACGAATGCAAACGGGTGCACGTCGCGAGATCGACACCCACGAGTCATACAGCCCACGAGTCATACAGCCCATGAGTCATACAGTCCACGAGTTATACAGCTCACGAGTCTTATACAGCCAATGAGTTCGTTAAGCTAACAAGGCCCACGAGACCGACACATTAAGCCCCGTGTTGTATCTGTCGAACTCGTGAGCTGTTTTTACCTAGTGTCGAACTCATGGGCTTTATGACTCTTGAGCTGTATGACTCATGGACCTGTTTTCAATGTCGAACTCGTGGGCTGTATCGCTCGTGGGTGTCGGTCTCGTGGGATGACCCCGTGCAAACGCTCCAAATAGAAGCATTGCTGGGGACTCAGAAAAGTATTAGAGTCAAGGGTTGTAGGATGGAACTTAACGTGATATTAATCTCCAAAAGATATGATAACGACAGCAATAACAATTATTAATCCCTTCCTCGTCCATGTCATCATGATAATTATTTCGCCGACTGGCAAACGATAGACATTATTATTTATTTCCATCCAAAAATACAATGCATGCATTACACAAATCATATTGCTTTATCAATTTGTAAAAAAAGAATTATAATGCGTGTTGACCGTAATATGTACGATCAAATACAATAACGAAGAAAAACAATGCATACTTTGCAAGGTTTAGGGCTTATCCCCGTAGGTATATTATGTAAACTATGTTTTATAATGTGGGCGTGTCTATAGAATGTCTACATTTATCATTATGTATAGATATTATTGTGTATTATCACACGAGCATCCGTTAGGCAACTTGAAAATCAACGCTGATGTAAGTAACATTATAGCCTCACAATCAAGGACCTGTCTTTTATGCCACTATCAAAACTAATTAAGCTAAATTAACAGCTACATCGTACTTAAAAGTTTGATATAATCATCCTTTCAAATAAACTTAATGAAAGTCTGTCTGTAGCTATGATACCGTCCAAGGTTGTCAAAAATTTGACTCTGCTTTTTAGAGAAGAAGATGAAAATGTGAAATTGGGACCCATTGGTCTCTCTCCTCCCACCATGGGTTAAAACCATGGGTGCTTTGCTTCCGTAGTCCATTGCAGCTTTGTTTTCTTTAATAGCCAGGTACGGTTTACATAAATTTAGCTAGGAAGGTCAAACAGTCACAAGGTTTCGGTTGTTCCCAATCCTTGATTTATTTTGGTATCATGCAAATCTTTCTGTTAAAGGGTCATTCCAGACAATTTTCATAATTTCACATCATGTAGTACATAAATCGACAGTTCCATGTACAGATTTGCGGAATTTATTGTGGTCCTAGAGCAGAGAAACCAATACTCTGAAAATCTTAAACAAATTACACTGAACAGTGTTGATGACATAGGAGCCTCACATATTTCAGAAATGTAGCAGTGCAATTCCAATACCGCTTGCTTAACAAGTTCACCTGTGTAGAATCTACGCATGCCTTCTTCTTTTGTTCTGCTTCCTTCAGCCCCAGCTCATCATCCTTGTTTATTGCAATTTGTTATAAATTTTGAAAACATTCTTATTCCTTATCCCAATCACTATAAATTCTGAAACTCTGTACTCAGTATAACTAATTTATAGTTGTTCAAATGAAAAAGTCTGAAAATCATCCGGAGGTCTCCTTTAATTTTTGTAGAAGGAAGGGTGCAAATCTTACATGTTTACACTTTTTCTTTTTGGAGAAGGTGGAGAATATATTTCATTAGTCTCGAAGCTAAGCCTTGTTTATGACGGCAATGATCTGCACTTTTTTCATTTTTTTTCCTTTTAAGCCGATATGAATTTGATGATAATTCATAAATATTTAAGAAGTATGAAAATACAAATACAACAACGTAGACTAGTAGGTCATACAGAATTTTACATTATCATCAAAGGAGAAAGGGAGAAAATTTCCCCTTTGTGTTGCTCTTTGTCTTACACCTCTTCCTGCTTCTGCACAGACCTAATAATTTGAATTAGAGCACGTTTTTTGAAGCGTGCATCCTGTTTGGTTGAAAGCTTCTCATAGCAAGGCACACCGAGTTATCGTTTTTCCTTTCAAGCTAAGGATATAGACCTATTCACTCCAAAGTGTTGAAGACAATATCTTAGACATACTCCGATTAATATCATTGTTATTATTATCATTATTATCATTATAATTATTATTATTATTATTATTATTATTATTATTATTATTATTATCATTATTATTATTATTATTGGTATCTCTATCTTCACAAGATATCTCTTGGAGATTAATATCACGTCAAGTTCCATCCTGGAACCTTAGACTTCCAGTACTTTTCTCAGGATTCGTGCCGTCCCCAGCAATGCTGCTTTTTGGAGCGTTTGCACTCGATCTGGCACACCAACATCGTCCAAGTGCCGTCGCAGCTGCTTTGGCGTTGTTCCGAGTGCTCCAACGACAATAGGGATCACCTTCGTTCTCATATTCCACAGGCGGCGAAGCTCTCTGGCAAGGTCTTGGTACTTCTCTATCTTTTCCTTCTCCTTCTCGGCTACTCTGCTGTCTCCCGGTACCGCGACATCGACGATTGTGCACATCTGTCGAGCCCTTTCTACGACGATGATATCCGGACGCCTGTGCTGGATGACATTGTCAGTTTGAACATCGAAATCCCACAGGATTTTAACTTGATCATTTTCAGAAACTTTCTGTGGTTTGTGCATATACCATTTGCTCTCACATGGTATTTCATGTTTTCTGCAAAGCTCCCAGTGAAGGACTTGTGCCAGTTTGTCATGTCGTCTTTTGTACTCCTTTTGCGCCAATTTACTACAGCCACATACGATATGTTGCACTGTCTCGTCTCTTTCTCGGCATATCTTGCATGTGGCATCCACATCTCTCTTCTGTATCTTGGCTTTCAGAGCATTTGTTGACAGTGCTTGCTCTTGGGCAGCGATGATCAGTCCTTCTGTCTCCTTCTTCAGTTCTCCTTTCTTCAGCCATAACCATGTGTCATTACTGCTGATGTTCTCCGTCTCTCTGCAAAACTGCCCGTGCAGCTGCTTTTCTCTCCACTTTGCAGATCTTTCTGTTCGTTTCTGGCTTTTGAAAGTAAGTGGATCAATGGCGTTTACATTATTTCCACTTTCAACCAGAAATTATTATTATTATTATTATTATTATTATTATTATTATTATTATTATTATCATTATTATCATTATTATTATTATTATTATTATTATTATTATTATTATTATTATCATTATTATCATTATTATTATCATCATCATCATCATCGTCACCATCATTTTTGGTCGTTGTCGTAAATAATTTATTTAGATTTTGTTGAATATAATAATGACAATTAAAGAATAGTACTAATAAAAATAAATCACAGCGGTGACCCATAATACAACATCCATGATGTGAACGACAAGTTGTTCTTCATTTAAAAGTCCGGAAGTGGTAGTAAACGTAGTTAGAAGTTTAGTTAGATGGTTAATTAGTTTTCCCCTATTTGGGCTAATTCGTCGACTCTGTCTTGAACTGTTCATACCCTTCACCTTTAGAAGGAGGCCCTACCTATGATTATGCAATATGATTTGCTTATAATAATACTACTTTCGGACCTGGAAAAACAAAGCTTTGAAATGCACGCCACCTCAAGCCCTTCGTTGCCCCTCCCCCCAACTCCCAAAAGAGGCCTCCACTGCACGGATGGGGTAGATCTGAAGCATATTCATGATTTGGGAAGAAGATCTTTGATACCAGTGGCGTACCGTGGGTCAAGACATTGGGGGGGCACCTCATGGCAGCAACATCAGAATTGCATAACGTAACAATTAAATGCGAGCGAGCGGAGCGAGCGAGCTTGAAAATTTTGACATTTAAAGTCCCCAAACTGCCGTTTGTAGCTATATGTATGTATATATTTGCTTTGGAAATTAAGGGGGTTGCACCGGGCGCAACTACTGGCAGTTGCTGGCAGTAACATCACGAGAATGGCATAACGATTAAATGCGAGCGAGCGAAGCGAGCGAGCTTGAAAATTTTGACATTTTACAGTCCCCAAACTGCCGTTTGTAGCTATATTTTTCGCTTTGGAAATTCAGGGGGGGGGGCGCACCGGGTGCAACTGCTGGCAATTACTGGCAGTAATATCAGGAGAATGGCATATAACGGTTAAATGCGAGCGAGCGAAGCGAGCGAGCTTGAAAATTTTGACATTTCATGTTCCCAAAACTGCCGTTTGTAGCTATATTTTTTCGCTTTGGAAATTAAGGGGAGGGGGCGCATCGGGCGCAACTGCTGGCAATTACTGACAGCAACATCAGGAGAATTGCATAACGATTAAATGCGAGCGAGCGAAGCGAGCGAGCTTGAAAATTTTGACATTTTACAGTCCCAAAACTGCCGTTTTTAGCTATATTTTTTCGCTTTGGAAATTTAGGGGAGCCAACGCACCGGGCGCAACTGCTGGCAATTACTGACAGCAACATCAGGAGAATTGCATAGCGATTAAATGCGAGCGAGCGAAGCGAGTGAGCTTGAAAATTTTGACATTTTACAGTCCCAAAACTGCCGTTTTTAGCTATATTTTTTCGCTTTGGAAATTAAGGAGAGGGCCTGGGCGCACCGGGCACAACTGCTGGCAATTACTGACAGCAACATCAGGAGAATTGCATAACGGTTACTTAGTAAATGCGAGCGAGCGAAGCGAGCGAGCTTGAAAATTTTGACATTTTACAGTCCCTAAACTGCCGTTTGTAGCTATATTTTTTTCGCTTTGGAAATTAAGGGGAGGGGGCGCACCGGGCGCAACTGCTGGCAATTACTTACAGCAACATCAAGAGAATTGCATAACGATTAAATGCGAGCGAGCGAGCTTGAAAATTTTGACATTTTACAGTCCCCAAACTGCCGTTTGTATACATTGTATATTTTTTCGCTTTGGAAATTAAGGGGAGGGGACGCACCGGGCGCAGCTGCTGGCAATTACTGACAATTACTGACAGCAGCATCAGGAGAATTGCATAACAAAAATGCGAGCGAGCGAAGCGAGCGAGCTTGAAAATTTTGACATTTTACAGTCCAAAAACTGTCGTTTGTAGTTACATATATGTTTTTTCGCTTTGGAGGGAGGGGGCGCCCGGTGCTCCCCCTGGATCCGCCACTGGTAGTCAAGGGTGTCGGTTTATGTTCATGATTGGGGGAGGTATGACCAGCGAGGGGGCGTCGAAGTGACCAAGCGGGAGAAGGATGTCTAAAATCTGCACTTTATATAGAGCATCCCCTAATTTGTTTGTGTTTGTGAGTGTGTGTGTTTCATATAGATGGAAAAGTTAGGAAATAGCTAAGGTCAAGTCTTATTATTGGCAATGCAAGGCATTTTAATATAGACTAGTATGTAAAGCAACACTGCAAAAATCAATGATCAAGCTTTGATAGCAAAATGTGTACAACCTATCAAACATCACATTGCGCAACATTGCAGCGACTCTTTTTGCCATTCCGATGTTCTGAGTACACTGCGCACATCCTGCTTGTATTCAAAATGGCAACCAGGAATCACACTGAATCACAATCTTTTATCGTCTCCGGGCTTTTTGAACAATGTTTCACTATAATACCTCTTTATGGTTAAAAGAAATCTTAGAAAAATATCTTTTTTCTTGATCATCCTTTCATGTCGATTTCAAAAGCAGTTTACTAACCCTTAAATTACCATTTTGGTAGGGTTTTTTTTTTCTTTTTTTCTTCTTTTTTTTTCTTTTTTTTTTTACCAGCGGATTGGGGGGGGGGCACGTGCCCCCCCATGCCCCCCCGTAGTTACGCCACTGTTTGATACTATGGTTCGGTACCGGTACACACTTTTGAGCTTTTGGTTACCTACTTTGCATCCCCTACACACCCAAACATGATTCATGCCATGCTTTGTGAATTTTTGCATTTTAAAGTCAGAAAGTAGAAGATGAAAAATATCAAATTTTGCACTCAGCTGTTCAAAGTCTGATTACAGTACGGTTATGCGTCGCCCCTAGCCCTGGGAGGACGATGACGACCGAGCATGCGCAATTTGTACGTAGCAACTAGAAGCTCGGTGACGACGGAGCGACGCACAGTGAAAGCAACCTGTGTGTACATGTACTAACGTTCAGTACGTACAGTATGTATTGTGATTTCTCGAACACAAAGCTTGTCATCGGTTATCAAGGAAACGAGAACGATGGCTTCGACAAGGGAGAGAATTGGCGAAGAAGGCGCTTATTACTTAGAACGTATCCTTTTAGAAATGATCATGTTACTAAGAATTATTCTTGTAATTTTCGATTATCTTGATTAAGAAATAAAGTAAGAACAAATAATGGAGTGGGCCTTTTGACTAACCCTTGACATGTGCTAGTCCCACGTATGTATTTGCTTGTTATGTTTTCGCCGTCAACCTATTCACCGTGTCGTGCAGTCACAATATATAGTCTACTCCTTTGTATTAAAGTTGTAACCATAACCGTGTATCTTGTACCGTGTACTAGTATTTTTCCCATTTTGTAGTCCTCCTGATCCTGGTTATTCTAATGAGAAATGCTGTTCAGGGAATATATTTGCCAGGGGCCAGGTGGTACCTGGTAGTGCAGGCTGGCGCTGGGTTTTAGTTTGTGATATAACGTTATGTGTCTATTCGTTTGGATGCATCAAAAACCAAAGTAGGGGACCTGATGTTCCTAGGACAAATGCAAAATAGTAGCTGAGTAGGATCTAAGTACTATTTCTGTGAGTAGAAGTCTAGATCCTAGACAAATAGGCGGTCTATACAAATGTAACCCCGGCGCGGGGCGCTGTATGGGTTGGGGTCGCTAGTGCGGTTGAAGAATACAAATGATGCAGATTTATGGGTGTCATAATGTTAGTATAAATTATGTACCAAATGATAACTTTGAAGCAGCTGGCAGTTGTTAACATGTGAGGTAAAGTCAAGTGTGTTTTTGACTATTCCAAAGTTATGGAGGATTGATATTTTTTCTAACACCTGACCATGTAATGTGCATTATTTGTTTTATGAAATGGTCACATTATTTAGATTCTGTGGCAGCCACTTTCAGGAGATTGCCAGGCCAGCACCAGCTCCAAGCTAAACTGATCTACACACAACTGCAGTGCATAATATGTTGTGCACAAGCAATGCAACTGAACACAGACAGACAGGCAGTCGTTGATAGTCCAGTCATTTGTATATTAATGCCTTGAGAAAAGTTAAAGTTGGGCCTCTAGGTAGAATATTCAAAGGACTGGTCACATGGCAACTCTCAGCAATCATTCAATTAGGATCCATATCACTATTTGGTAATAACATCTACTATTAGTTATATTGATTAATGTTCCTGTTCAGTGTTTTTTTTTACCTATAATTTTTACAACTCTCTTTATCATCAATGCATGTAACCTAGTTTGAAAGGATAATGTACTTTTGAACACATAAATTTTATTGCAAAAACTTTAAGGTCATAAGTGGTGATGTCTAATGAATGCATTCTAGTTTGTTTCCTTAGCTTTGATAACTCATAACAGGTGCTTCCATCCCTGATGATTCTGGAGATGAATTTCAATATGAAGAGATTCCTATTGATGATGACCTCCTCTCAGGTAATTCTTTAAAGGTGTGATAATATACAGATTGTGTAGTTATTAGCATTGAATCTGTGTAAAATTCATCATTTTGGGTGAAAATATGGCCCATGTTTGTGTTTATTGTATATCATGTCTTACATCCAAGCTTAGAAGCCTAATCTATTGAATCACAAGCAAAACAAAGCATGGAGAGGATGTTTATGTCTATTATGGGAGGGGGGGGGGGGGTGGGGAGGGGGGAGTGGGGGAGAGGATGGGCCGCTGTCTTCTTCTTCTTTTTACATCAACTCATCCTAGATGTCAGGCCTAGATTTTTGATTGACTAGCTGCAGATCCTTTTTTTTTTCCTAGTGGTTAGACAATTTGTGAAAAAACAAAGAAAAACAGGTTTGTCTCTCACACAGAAACATTATTATTCAGATTTTCTTTTTTCTCTTGCAGAAATTGATGAGGATCTCAACCATGCTGTACGCACTATTCAGGAGGCCCAAGAAGACCAAGAGGCTACAGTGAGTAGGGGAGAGGGAGAGGGAGAGGGGTACTGTGACTGGTAGACATGGGTGAAACTGACTTCTTTTGCACTTAGCTGTATATGAAATTACATGATTACTCAAACACTGATTAAGATTCAGTCCTTTTAAGAACAAAAAAAAGAAGAAGAAAATGTACAGGTACCTGCATTTATTGGAATAATTTTTAAAGTGAATTTGAATTGTGGACCCAGTATATACTGTGTACTTTGCTTAACCTTACAACCTCCATCATCTTTGTTACATCAGCTGACTGCACCCTTTGGTGATTTGGATAACTTTGATGATACATGTAATTTTGATTTATCAAATGAGTACACCAAAATCCACTGCAAAAGTTTGAAAAAACAAAAAACAAACAACAACTGGGAAGAGAATATACATGTACTTCAAAGAGAAATAAAAACTTCATGTACCTTCAACAGACCAATGTTTAGTATTTTTTTTTTGTTATTGTCTTTTCCTATCTAGGAGAGAAAGGAAGGGCTGATACCCCCACCTGTCACCCTTCGCCCAGAGGTTGTTGATGACTTTGTTCGCAACTTCTTAGTCAAGATGGGCATGAATAGGACACTCGACTGTTTTCAGACAGAATGGTTAGTAAAGCTGAAATAAGGGTCTTTCTTTGTAAATGTGCGAGTGTGTTTGAATTGTTTTTATTTGCTTGCTTTGCCTTGTCACCTAACAAAGGTGATAATTTACCTGCTGCATGATGACAAAAGGAATTATAGTATGGCAATGATAGTGAAAATAATTGTAAGAGGTGTTAGGAAGCACTGTACAGCTAGCAGTAGATGCAGAAAGCTTGGTGGAGATCAGGGAAATTTGGGCTGCATGTTGTACAAGGTCCTGTATTTTCAGAAAACAATGGTATGTCATTGTTTTGCATGTATTCATCACAATAATATGTTGAATTATGTCAAAAGGAAAAAACTTTCTCTTCTCAAGTGCTGCTTGGATTCTTACCCTCTGTCCTTCTGTTACATCTATGTACTGATGTGTTCATGCTCACCATATTTGTTTGTCAGTAATAAGTCAGCATTTGTTGAGGTTGATTTCATCGAGCGTTACGTAAGGTTAGCAGTAATTATTTCAGATTGCCATGGCCTGTATTCTTTCTCATCAACATCGTTTCATCTTTAAGTTAAAGAATCAAACTGAAATGTAAAATTCAGAAAGATGCCTTAAACCCTTGCATCATCAATCACGAAAGGTATTGAATTGATTATTTTCCTTTACATGTAATCCCAAGCCATTTTGTGTTCTTGACATAATATCAGTGGAGTCAAGATTACTAAATCCCTAATGTTTTACCTGCAGGTATGAACTGCAGCAGCGAGGACAGTTGAATGAGGAAGACGTGGGCACTGTGCCTGACATCTACTGCCGCAACCAGCAGCTGGATGGGACTGTCAAGACACTCCGTCATGATGTGAACAAGTTTAGAGCAGCTGCCATGTAATTCAAATCAGATGAAGGCCCTTTTGTGCCTCTTTCCATACTTATCAGCTCACCTGAGCCAAAGCCTCAAGTGAGGTATCGCAATCATCCATTGCGCAGTGTCTGCATCCATAGTCCATATCATCCCTAGAGTATATATATTTGCATCATGCCTTTACGTTGGGCAGCCGAGAGCCAAATCCTCTGATCTAGAGATTCTTTCCAATTTTTTTTTTTCTAGTACCAGAAGTGACAGAGCTTAGATAACATCAGTGACTGTAGTAATTTTGAGTTTACTTTTGGCAGATAGGGGGGTGGACAGCAATAAGGGCCCAATTTTCATCATCTTCTTGAAAACACATGGTCTAGTTTTCACCAAACTTGGCTGGTAGTATCATGAGGGTAATAGGATCTCAATTCATTCAAATGTGCATAATGTTCCCCCACCCCTTTCCCTGTTTTGCTGTGTTTTTCTGCAAGAATGCATGGAAGGTGAACTGGCGGTACTCAGGTGAGCACGAGACCCCCAGGTCTCTCGTCATAATTAGCAGTGTGTTGGATGGCCAGGATTTTGATAGCAGTGATTCCATATTATTTACTGGTTTCTGTGAAACCTGCTTACAAGAAAGCTGTTAATTTAATTTTCTTTATTTTTTTCAGTTGCACTTTGCTGGATGATGTTTCATGGCCAAACTCATTACAGTTTGGTAGAGCCTTCTGGTTTAGTCTGTTGTGTACATATCCCTTTACATGTGAATAGATACCATGCACTTTGGTATTTATGGCATATGCTTGGTTCAGTAAAGTAAATATTACTGCATGAATTTGGCAGTTTTGACATGTAAGTTATAGACATTGTCATACATATTATCTACACTCCAAACTGTCTAAAGTGACCACCCAAGGGAGACAAAGAAGATGACTGCTATTGACAGGCCGCTGCTATAGACAGGGTCTTTAACATGGCTTTTCTCTCGAAGGGAATAATTTTTAGTGACCATATACGGCAAGCAGCCGCTATGGGCAGGTCACCACTCAGGCAGGTTGGACTTATCTTGTTTAGCCCGTCTCAGCAAATGTGCACACAAGTGTACTTCATGAGTTAACAACTGTACATACATGTATACATATCAGAGATGCCCACTCTCCCACATGTGTTCGAATTTCTCCCGCTTAAAAGCTCTAGTTTTCTAGCTTTCTCCCACCCAACTTTTGTCATTATGTTCAAAAATAAGGTTAAGATAGCACCAGAGAGCATCTATAATCCTATAGAGCTTCCAAGGCAAGTGTTCCAGACTGCATGGGACGTCATGATTTGAGCTTTTGGTGTGTGCTACACACGCATAATGTCGTGCACCTTTCTGTGCAATCGGAGACTCCAATTTGCTAGAGGTCCAGGGAAGAGAATTTCCCATTCAAGAAATTCTTGGGATCTCTGATATACTCTGCAGTTCTTGGAACATGTGTGCTATGTTGTAGCTTGCAACAGTGCAGCTGTTCACTCATGTGCCTCTATGCATGGTATGTTCCTTCTACATTCTAAACCTCTACATATTTTAATATTCATTGACAGGAAAGCTAAGGAGACTTATGTCAAGCTTCGTAAAGAGCGTGACTTCCACCGCATGCATCACAAGCGAGTGGTGCAGGAGAAGAACAAACTGATTGATGACATCAAAAGGTGAGTTCAAAAGTTGCTTCAGGTGGCATTGCACTTTTTGTTACAGCAGTTGTGAAGAGTTCAAAGTGTTCAGAGTGAACAATTATAGTCAAAGTTCCTAAGTAGATCTGTGAGTATTTTTTGCACTCTTTTTTATTTTCCAGACAGAACATGACTTTCCTGTCTGGGTCAATTCTCTTTAAAAAAAAAAATGCACATTGTACATAAGTGTCTTCAAGGTTCTTTAAAGTAGTACTTACAAGATTTCCATACGTGTCACAAAATCAAGAGTGAATTGCAGAGTACAGTGTATATAAATCTGATCTTCAAGGGATGGTACAGTAGTGGTGGATATGAGAATTGGGCTCTTAACTTTATGGGAGATACCAAGAAAACACTTATGAAATAGTACAGAGCATACCATTTTAAGAGGAATTCAAAGTTTATTTGATGAAAATCGGGTTTGGAATGACTGAAACATCCAAAAACAAAGTAAAACAAAGTGATCGTAATATTAGAATTGCTCTGTTTTGGATATCTCGGCCATTTCAAAACCAATTTTCATCAAATAAACATTGAATTCCTCATGGAATTACATGCTCTTTCATATTTTATGTGAGGTTTCTCATTATCTCACCAAAAAAATGTTAGAAACCTGAAATTAGGTCTCAACCAAAACTATACGATCCCTTTAACATCTGACATTTGAACTTCATTACATTCAAGCTACAGTTTTACTCTTATTCTGTCAAACCTTGCCTTCTACCCCAGAATAGACTCTGGTTATTTTCCTGTAGGGCATTAATCAAACAGATGTCAGAAATGTTCGTAATTAAAATGTTGTGTCACTTAACCTTGTCTGCTACTACTTGCTACTACTTCACTATGTCTACTTGCACGGGCACTCGTGTCAACACCCCATGTACGTATGTTGGTTTGTGCTTCAGATACACTCACAGGTGTATGTAGATTTTCACCAGTGCAGATTGTAGATAACACTGAAGAGAAATACTAGTACTTTCATGTGTATGGACTTCATTGTTTGTTGTGTTGGGTTTCAGGTTGAAGCGCCACTACATGTCATATGAGCCCACTCTGCAGCAGCTGAAGCAAAAGTATGAAACTGTGATGAAGGAGCGGATGCTGGCCAAACTGGAGAGAGACAGGGCCATCAATCAGGTGGGCCACTCATTTCAGCCTTCTTGATATGTAACATTTTTGTCTAAAACATGTCATAATATATTGCACTAACATATGGGAGATGGAGCTAAAGAACAAACGTAGAATTGACAGAACAAGATTATTAATGAAAAAGGGTGAAGATTTGCTATGGCTCATTTCTTTTTTTCTTTCTTTTTTTCAATTGCCCCCTCTGTACAAAAGTATAATTTGTAAGATCACAACTGCTGATCTTCATTTTGACAAACATGTCAGAAAAAGAAACCAGTAGAATTACCTGTCATCCACTGCTCTCTTGATTTCTTGGAAGTTACACATCATGACTTCCTTCCATGTAACACTACACTAATATTCTGATAAAGAAAAAAGGTCTTTTTTGTGATTATTTTGCCTGCAATGATGGCCTATTTACCCACTTTTCTCACATATCTTATTTCATGTGTGGCAGGTGTCTGCACTGCAAGCTACCCTGCGTAGTCTTGAAAGTGGACTGAGAGAGGGGGCCACACACGAGATGACGAAGGAAGAGCGCCGCCTCATGTATGCGTCTGGGGTAGGCCCCACCCAGCAGGCTGTCCATGAGGCACGGGAACTGACCAAAGAGCCACAGAAGGTGGACCCCAGTAGCCTGGATGTAACCAACCAAACCCTGCCCAGACACCCTGAGGTATGATGAATGGTGCTTTACATGACTATTCCATGGGTACACTAGTCATGTCGTGTCATAGGGTCAATATTTTTAAGAATAAAAAAGTAAAGTTATGTATATCAATCAGATGGCACATGATAACAAAAAGAGACTTGTCATGATTTTTAATGATTGTTTATGAACAGGGTTCTAAAGAATTGATTTGATTAATCAATGATTAAAAATCAGTAGGGTTCCTACTGCTGCAAATATTGAAATAAGCTATCCTTCTGATACTGTATACGCCAAATATTTCGCGTTTTTATTTTCGCGAATTTCGCGAGTCAGGTACTCCGTATTCGCGAAATAGACACATGAAAATATTGACTCTGATCCTAATGTGAAAGTGACGTACATTTCTCCGTTCAGTACAGGACTCCACAATCGTGAATTTTTAACCACTCGCGAAATCGTCGAGAATTTCCAATTTGCGAAAATTTAGACTTGCGAAATATATGGCGTATACAGTAGTCAATTTGCTCAGATTAAATGACCAACATGGAGTTTCTGTAGTAATTCAGTTAGGACTTTCATAGAGCTTTCTTTGTAAATGTCAGGCATAACAGCCAATTACAAGTATGTGCACGATACAGAAAGATTACTTATGTAACATACCTCATCCCAATAAGATTGACAAGAGCAGCTTAGTGTTAATGGATTTTTTTTTTTTTTTGAAAAGCTGAAGCCTGATATAAAGGAGAACCCATTTCAACATATCACCTATGAACACCTTTTTGTTACATGTCAGCTTAAATTATGGTATTAAATTTTCTTTTTTCTGAATTGTGTCCACCAGGATAGTGAATTCCCTGTCGACAATGGTGTAAACCCACAGCTGGCCAATGTGAAGGGTCCATCAGCTCATCTGACCAGGACTGGAGGCTTCCGGCTGACCCATTCCTTTCAAGCACACTCACTGGCCATTAGCGGGTAAAAAAACTAATCAGCAATGGCTGGAAGCTGTCCTTACATTAAACCTACCTGCCAAATATATCAAAACAACAAGTATATTATGCTTTTTGTTATGTCAGTCAATTTTGATTTGCAGTGTCATAGTTTCTGCTTGGGATAGAAAAAAGAAAATCCCCATATTTTTTGTTGCATGTGTAATGATACTCTTTGCATCTACCAGTATGTAAATCTCCATCCCCAAAATGGAGCCATGGAAACCTTTATTTTATTGTCATGTGTATTTGTATGATATGCTGAAAATAGAACACCAGAATAAATCCTTTGCCTACCCCCTAGTTACACTTATTTCATTTACATCCACTTGGAAACTATCATAGTGCTTCCAGTTATGCACGAGTTTGAAAGAACATCTCTATTACATCTTGCATCAATTTCATTGCTGTTGTTGTTTTGTTTTTGTTTTTGTTAGGCTTGCCCTCCATCCTCGCAAGCAGATCTTGGCCACGGTGAGTGATGACCAAACCTGGAAGATGTGGGCCATTCCCAGTGGTGATATTATCATGACAGGGGAGGGGCACACAGACTGGATAGGGGACTGTGATTTCCACCCCAGGTAAGAGGCACACGGCTCAATTTCACATTGAAATTCCTGATGAGATACATGGGTATGTGTAAAATTGTGTACATCAATTCAATGCTTGCCCAAATGTTCTCAGTTACCCGGTACTTCAGTTGCTTTGTCTTCCATTTTGACATTCAGGGTATTTGAATTAAGTTCATATTTGGCATAGCACAGCACTTGCTGAGTATTATATTTAATTTGGTTAAAGGCTTCACTGTTGAGAAGCTAAAATTGTTTTGTGCCTGCTACAAGGATATTGTGGTACAAAATATTTGTCAACAAATGGGCTTATGATGCTTTAACCCTATTTTAATTGGGGGGGGGGGGGTCAAATTGACCCCCCCTCGACATTTCGCGCCACGATTCCGCAACGCGCAAAAATTTTGCTGCATCATTTCGTGACTTTTTTTCATTGAAGTCTCCCCCATATTTTGAGACCAAATTTGCGACGTCCAGGTACACTGTTCTGAAGTTACGTAATGTTTTGCATATATGCATGTCAACCCAAAAACAGCTCAAATTCATGATATCGTGTGCAAATCCAAGCAAATTGTTTTTTTTTTTTTTGGTTAAATTGATACAAAGTAGATTATTTCAACTTTTAACCATTGAAATTAATTGATTCTAGTGTAGATAAGCTTGAAAAAGTGCCTGCAACAAATGTTTTTTTACTTTTCAAATCTAAGTTTGACTTTTTTATATTCCAAAACTGCTTGAATTTATTATCTTGTACTAATTGGAAATGCATTAAAAACAAAAATGACTTGTGTTTCTTCATAATTTTAGAGCACTTCAAGTGTGAAGCAAACATGAGAATATTGTATGACAGTCACATTCTGTTCTTATTTCAGTGGATCCCAGCTTGTGACAGCCAGTGGAGATGCTACAGTGAAGATATGGGATTTCTCCAAGGCAGAGTGTGTACATACATTTACAGAACACCAGCATGCAGGTAAGCAGTTTTTTCAAAGGATCTTTGTTGATCAGTGGTTGCCACTAGTTGGCTACCAGTGGTGGCTCATGTGCACCTGAGACGTTGCCACTTTTGTGGTAAATTGCATATCGTAGCCTGGCTAGCAGAAGGGACTAAGGCTTGAGCGTTTGAAAAATCCCACACAAAAAAAAAATGATGATTACATCATATGAAAAAGCTTTCAAAACTCTATCCAATTATATCACAAAATTTTATTTTGGATCGAAATTTCATGCTAGGGCTCTTCTGGTGAAGGGCAGGCAATGATATATGAAAGTACATGAACGAAAAATCCTTTCCCTCCACCTCCCCCCCCCCCCCCAAAAAAAAAGGGGAGGGGGGCCCTATATATGGTCTAGGGAAGAATTACCTGGATTTTATATTCAGCAAGTCAGACATACTATGTCATCACCTGCTTTGATACCTACAGAAGACTCCGACAGGCTTGTCATTTAATTTGTGAGTGCAATTTTTTCTCTTCCACCTATAGTATGGGGATGTACCTGGCATACTTGTGGTGACTTTGTGGCTAGTGCCTCCATGGACAACACATCCAAGATATGGGATCTTCACAGGTGAGGCAAATTAAAACTATGTGCAAATTGATCCCCCCCCCCCAAAAAAAAAAAAAAAAAGTGAGCAAATTAGCAAAGTAAACAAGTAAACAAATTGATCTCTGTGGCAAATGTCAATGATTAAGTTCAGTCAATCAGTGGGATCACTTGTTTTCAACATTACTGAGAGGGAGAGTACAGAATCATCCATCCAAAAGGTTTCAAATGCTTGTGAGGATGCAGGGGCTGCAGAACCAGGGAGGCTGAGGGACCCCCCCCCCCCCCTCACACACACACACACACACACACACACACACACACACAGAGACACACCTTTCGCTCTTCAAACAAACAAAAAAAAAAGAAAAGAAAATGGGTAAAAAAAATCAAACTGAGACCCATGACATTCCAAAGGTTCTGCCCTCAAGATTCTTCCTGCAGAAGCAGGAGGTTGCCATTGGCCATTGACACAGCCCCCCCCCCCTCCCCTTAAAAATATTTTATGGCCCCTGGTGTGGTCATTAGTCTTTGGACTTGTCACTTCCATTTCAAACCCCACTGTTTAAATATATTGTTGACTACAAAGTCATCTTTTGTATCATGTAAGTTAGTCTAATTCCTTGCAGAAAAATGCATGCCATCAACTTGAATTTTCTATGGTCATCAGTTTCGCACCATCACCAACAAGACCACAGCTTGCTGGCTTGTTGTGCACATATCTATGGAGTTATACCCTATGAATGAAAGATTTGTTAACATGAAAATTAGGATTGACATGCTCTGCCTGCAGCATATTGATTTGTTTGATGTTTGGAATGTGTGCCTGTATATGTTTTTTATGCCTCCTCCATGAAGTGGTGCCTGAGGCATTATGTTTTCGGGTTGTCCGTCCGTCCTTCCGTCCGTCCGTAATGAATTTTGTGGACAGCATAACTAAAAAACCTTTTGAGGCATCCTAATGAAACTTGGCATGTATGTGTATTAGGGGGTGAAGTTGTGCCTATCAACTTGTGGGTGCACATGCTCAAGGTCAAAGGTCAAAAGGTCAAGGTCAAAAACATAAAATTTCACTATTTCCACATTATCTATGCAATGCCTGAAGATATGTCCTTGAAACTTAGTGTATACATGTATTACCCAATTAAGATTCTCTGGTGAAAGTTTGGGGTCATGAAGTCAAAGGTCAAAGGTCAAAAGGTCAAGTAAAAATATTAAAACTTCACTTTTTTCTCCATACCTTGGAAATTGTTCAAGATATCTTCATGGAACAAGGTATATATACATGTACTGACTGGCAGTGATTATCTAGACAATTTAGGGTTCATGGGGTCAAAGGTCAGGGGTCAAAGGTCAAGGGCGACACTTCAAAATTTTACTTTTTCCCTCATGTTTATGCAATGCCAGCAGGATTTTTTATTTTTACACTTGGTGTATGCATGTATAACCTAATAGAGATTCTCTGGAAAGTTCTTTTTTTTTTCTTTCTTTTTCTTTGCCTCAAAGGTCAAAAGGTCAAAGATCAAGTGAAAGTGCTGAACTAACTTTTTCCTCCATATCTCGGAAGTGGCTCAAGTTATCTTCAAGTTGAAACTTACTACATATTTATGCATGTTCTGCCTGACAGAGATTATCTTATGAATTTTAGGGTCAAAGGCCAGATTAAAATGGTAACAATTTACTATTCAATACAGAAATTGCACATTTTCTCCATACCTTGAAAATTACTCAATGCATAAACGTATGAATGGGTCAAAGTCAAGTTAAAGGGATCGTACAGTTCTGGTTGATACCTAATTTCAGGTTTCTAACATTTTTAGGTGAGATAATGAGAAATCTCATATGAAATATGAAAGAGCATGCAATTTTATGAGGAATTCAACGTTTATTTGATAAAAATTGGTTTTGAAATGGCTGAGATATCCAAAAAAGAACGATTCTAATAAAGTGTGGGACCCACACTTTGTAACGATCGCTTTGTTTTACTTTGTTTTTGGATGTTTCAGTTATTCCAAACCCGATTTTCATCAAATAAACTTTGAATTCCTCTTAAAATGGTATGCTCTGTGCTATATCATAAGTGTTTTCTTGGTATCTTGCAAAAATTCGAAAGCCTATTTCTCGATCATCTCAACCAAAACTGTACTATCCCTTTAAAGTCCTTAAATCCCCAAATACATGCTCTCCTATTCATCCAATTAAACCTAGGTCATGGAAGGTGAACATTCAACACATTTGTGACAAACTTGTTATTTTAATATTTTCCCAATTTTGTGAAAATGTAATCACACATTGTCCATATATACAATCTAGACCTATTAGGAGAAGCATGCATTATGGCGGAGGCATACCAGTCGCCATAGCGACATTTCTAGTTCCTATTATGCACTTACTATTGTCTCAGATTTTTGTCTAATGTCCTTTTCACTATCTTGCAATCCGTAGTGTTTGATTTTGATAAGAAACCAGGATATTCTTCAAACTCTGTGAAGTGACATGTCAAAGCCATAAACATAGAGTGCTGTAAGGTAGCACAAAGAGAAAAGGATTTGTATTGTTTGGATACATAAGCAGGTTATCTACAGAGGAAATTTTGTGATATTGCTATCAAGTTTTGAATCTGGCTGTGCTCAATCATAAACTCATCATTTTTCAGTTTGCGATGTCGCTACACCCTGCGTGGCCATGCAGACTCGGTGAACTCCATCATGTTCCTTCCCTTCTCCAACAACATCCTGACAGCCTCTGCAGACAAAACAGTCTCTCTCTGGGATGCCCGCACAGTGAGTGTCCACAACTCTCTCATGTATTTTCCTCGTCACATTCTGATAGTGGAGAAGCACAGGAGAATAATACAGGAATATGTGACAGTGTTGTTCTTGCACCCATGGGGCCTATATTTGCATATCCCATTGTTGTTATGTTGTTTTGGCAGGCAAAAATGACTGCTGTGTAGTGGTGCCATGGCCATGCATTTTACAAGATACCAAGCCAACAATCATTCAGTTCATGTGTAATGATTTCTTGAATCACAGTGCATTCAGAGTGACTTGATTTCACTCTCAAATATAAGTGTTAACTACTTAGAGTAGTTCTACTACAGGTGAAATAATTTAATTTACAAAGTATTAAAATTATGATCATGAACATTCAAGACCCAATCTGAATAGATAAATTCAGAATCACACCACTTGCAATCCCTCATTTAGGCCTTACGTATGAATCTTGACCTCTGATTTTAAGTGTGACCATTTCAGCATTAGGGTGCTAATCTTGCGAGTAAAGCTTTACCTGAAGAAGAAAGAATGTAGAAAATGGTCATGAATGTCAACAACAGAGATTACAATATTTGTCTTCTACAATTCATACCTGGTAGGGTCTGTGTGGTCAAACCTTCTATGGCCATGTGCACTCAGTCAACCATGCCTCCTTCAGTCTGAAAGGTGACAGCATTGCATCCTGTGACTCGTATGGCATAGTCAAGGTGTGGGACACCAGGACATGTGCTCCCATGGCAACATTTGATGTGGGACCCCACCCTGCCAATCGTGGTGCCTTTGATTCCTCTGGTACCGTCCTGGCAGTTGGCAGCAATGATGGGACAATTAAGATGTTTGATCTCACTTCAGGACAGGTTCGTTTTCAGTTTGGGTGTTGGTTGTGTTTGTAGGTGTGTGTGTGTGTGTGTGTGTGTATGTATGGTTGTATAAAAATAGCTTCTGTGTTGGAGACTAGCATATGATACCATCTAAAGCTTGAAGTCTAAATACATATATCATTTTATTGGGTTGTCTTGGTTGATTTAGAGCTGTCTGATAGATTCTCTTTTTTCCCATGACAACAAACAAGTATCATAAAAGCTGAGTAATTGTTGCATGTTGCTGTAGCAGTGATTAGTAATAGATGCAATTACGAGTGCATCTTCTGCAATGGGTCTATATAAAATTCAAATTCAGGTCTAAATTTTGAAACTTTTTTTTGGTGGGGGGGGGGGGGGAAGTCGGGGCGTCTTAAATAGTATTTAGCACATTTAGTGAAAGATGGTATAAACATTTTTTTTTTTTTTTAAATACCTGGTAGTTTCTATGTCTCTAGATTCAGCCTGTGTTCTTTAAACCTGTCAATGAAAGTTGAACCTTTGTGATATGCACTGTGTTGATGGCAGAAAATTTTCTACTACCTTGTGGTAAGCCTGCTGACAGATTATGTGTCATGGCATAATTCATGTAAATGTCTGGTGGTTTGACAACTCATTTTTGGTGTGCCTACTGCAGGTCTCCAGCCTGGCTGGCCATGAGGATGCTGTGCACGCCGTCATGTTTGACAAGGCTGGTGACTACCTTGTCTCAGGAGGTGCTGACAACAGTGTCCGGATCTGGTCCTGAGAGACTTGACTTTCTTTACTGAAGATATGAATACATATATTTATGCCAGCATTCTTTGTTTCTGTTGTCATTCTTGCAGTTTATCTTAAATTTAAGCCTGTGTTAAGAGTTTTAACTGACTTGATAAGGGCTATTACTGTACACAGTAGCTTTATGTTCTTCTTGTTTGACTAAGATGAGTGATGAGATCTCTGTGGGGCATTGCATCAAACCACTGATCAAAAACTATCATAGTGATATCAAGGCATGGATTTTTGGGTGAGAAAATAGTCATCAAACTTACTCTGTACATTCAATATACACTGCACGCCCGTTACAAAGAACACGGATATAACAAAATGTTGTTTTAACAAAGTGAAAGTGCAGGTCCCAGAATTATCATCATTAAAGTCTATGGTGCAAATTTTGCTTACACGAACACGGTTATAGCAAAATTCTCCTTATAATGGAATCGTATCCGGGCGTCATTGATTTAGAAAAACAAAAGAAATGTGGATCGCTCAAGAAAGTGCATAACAGAACAAACATGCATGGGTGAAGGCTTTACATTGTAGAACCTTATCTAAATTTCAAAATTACAAACTTTCAGATTTGAGAATTTTGAGAGTATTGATCCTTTGGAATGACAGGCCTTCATAATAATGAACCTTTGGAATAATAAACTGTAACTGAGTCCTAAACCATCATTTTTCATGTGTTTGTTTTCAAACAAAGTATGAAAGAACAAACAACTTTACATTTTCTCTCAGATGTAAAATTTGCATGAAATTAATGAGGTAGCATCACATTTAACATCGTTTTTCAGTGTGTGATTAGTGTTCAATAAAGAACTATGGATATGTGCATGGTTTGCATGTTTTTGTTATACTATATTGATCAGTTAACAAAATTTCGATGTAACAAAAGAAAACTGCTGGTCCCCAGGACTTTATTATACTGGGAGTGCACTGTACTTACTTTCATGTGTACATGCATGTGTCAATTTGCATGGATACAGGGGACATCACAGATGAGAATCAGAAGGTTATATCTTTTGTCCAGATGGAGTAACATATCTGTTCCTTTCTGTCCCTTTTTCATTGTTTTAATGCTTATTCTATGTTTGTGAATATAAATCAAGAATCGGTCACCATCACATTGATACGATAGGAACTGAATGGGAAGAAATCAATAATATTTTTTAGAAGATAATTTGCTCTGTCCATATTGTACTTTGTACAAATGTAATTGAATATATTTGTACTCTGTAATGCTTTATATGAATGACTACTATTAGTTTACTGTTGCATGATTGCATGATATTGTATGTTGTTAAATTCTACTATAGTGCACTCCCGTAATAAGGAACAAAGATATAACAAAATTTCGATTACAACAAAGTAAAAATTCAGCATGCAACATTTTCCTCTCTATATTTCTTTATTGTTTATTTGTTCAGTTTTAACGAAATTTCGATGAAATGAAAGAAAACATCCAGTCCTGGAGGACTTCGTTATAATGGGAGTACACTGTACTGTAAAAGTGGAAATTTTCGCGGTGTGGAAATTTTTGTACATTTTTTCTCGACCAAAAACTGTAAAAATGAATGCACATGAATATTTTTGCATGCCATATGTTTCAGTAGTTAATGTCCTGATCCCAAGGAATTAAAAACACTTGAAATTCATTTTACCCAGCTGAGCGTGAAAAATTACTTGCGCACAAAATGTCCACTTTTACAGTATATTTGGTGATATAAGTGACGACTGGTTAATAGGTGTGGAGTTATGTGAAAGAGTCATACTTTCAGGAATGCATTGATTGACAGAAGTAATAGTGAAAGTCAAGGTAGGAGTATTCTATGAGATTTTTGTTGTAAGATTTTAATGAGCTGCTCTGTATCAGAAATCACTAGAAGACTGGTCGTTCAGAGATTCATAAGAGTGACGTTGGATGGGGTCATAAAGAACCTGTGTATAATCTCAGCTCTCAGAAGCCTGATGATTGTGGTCTGCAAAAGTGGCAGATCAAAAAGATATTCACAATGATATCAACATTGATTTAATGTAATTATGCATATACACCAATTTCCATACTTCGTGTTTGCTTTTAGTTTATTTTGTACTTTGATAATAAGATAATTTCCCAAGAATGCAAACTGTGAGAATGTATCATTCATATACATGTATTCTATTCTTAGATTATTTCAATGGATATATATGACAAATTTTAATACACTTGATACGCTTGATTTCTCATAGTGCCGACCAGTGACTGAAAAGTGTAATGGAATAAAATCCTGTTAAGACAGAAGTCACAGAGGGCATGGCGTGATGTTTGTGGTTTGAATGTATGTCACAAAAATGATGAATCTTACGTAAGATCGTATTGAGTGTGTAGACTGAAAGATAAAGCAAGATAAATCATATATCACACACCTGCATTCACAGACACACACACATACACACACACACACACACACACATGAGGTGCATTCACATATATGATGAAATCTGTTATTTCAAATACCATTGTATTTTGCGAGGTATTTCTTATTAATGCAAATGCACCACAAAATACTCCACAAAGACATCGGAATGCACTGTCCCCTAGACTGAGGGTAAATTGCCGGTTTCCCTGTGATGTCTTTTGTTAATCATATTACATGTAGTACTGTAGCAATGACTGACAGAATGATGATGTCTCAGGCAGAATCTTGATTTGGAAGTTTTATATGCGTATCCAAGAAATCCGAAGAAAAATTAAAAAATAAACAAATACACTGTATATGACACATATTTAGATATTCATATGGTCTCATATAAGTGACAGAGCCAACATGCATTTGCATTATATAGTTCCTTTAAAACAAAATAACATTCATGTTATCTTACCTAAGATACTTGGATGTATAATCTTTTGAAAGTGAGACCAACCTAAGGAATCCAGAAATTATGTTAAATTCATCCTCGTGGCTGGTTTTGTTCTGTTTTGTTTTGTTTTATCCCAATGGTCACAAGATGATTACAAGATAACACAAAAGAATTTCACAGAAGATGGGAGAGCTCAAATCATTCTTTCTTTCTTTCTGACTTCTTATTGTTCAATGTTCACGAATGATTATACATGAATGTTGATGCTGAGTGCGTTCTACGCTATAAGTAAACATAAATGACAATTTAAAGATATATATTTATTTTCTTTGTAAATGATTTACCATTGTACAGTCATCTCCATCCGTAGATGAAAAGATAAATAGTACAGTGTAGTCCTTTCTCTACATTTTGACACTGCTGTATTTGGCATTCGTTTTCATGGACACGTTACTAAAACCATGTGCAAGTCCATGTTTAGATGTACACAGTAATATGAATCGATACAATATCTGGCCTATGTCTCTAAAACTAGGAGTCCATGTCATGATGAAATACAAGGAAGAGATAGTCATTGGCTATATGATATATTATTATGTTAAATTTGTATTCAAAAGAAAAGTATTACGCATACTCACTGCATTCGTTAGGAAAGCAATACATATAATTTTTAGAATCTACACGAATTTGTTTGACTTTACGTCACATTACAGTCAAAAACATAAGATCACACAATTAGATAAAATTTTGTAGAAAATGGATACGGCCACAAAGGGAAAGACGGGACACTGATGGCGACTAGTGTTTGATCACAAGGTGAGGTTTTAAACGACAGAAATACAAACCTCTGTGTGATTCCAATGACAGGATGGGTGGATTGATTATTTGGATTGGATGTGAGCCGAAATTTGTTACATATTAAAACGATTCACAGATGTTATACAATACACATGGGTAAGTGACGAAAACAAGAAATTGTGTCATTTTCTTCCTAATGTACAGATCGTTCAAAACTCTTGGTGGAACGTCTGTGAATAAAATGAAAGCTTTCCTTATCTCAACAGTCACTTCTCGAAGGTGTCAAACAGTTTTCAGCCCAGTTATACAATAAAGTTATTCAAACTGGAATACAAGATCTGAGTCAGCCATTTTCCTCCCATAGAGTTGGTCAAATCGCAGATTCTGCTCTTCGCTGAAATAATTTTTCCAGTCACCAACAGAACCTGAGAGAACGAACGGGATATAAATATACAGATATAATATAGGCATTGGCATGGACATGTGTTTATTTCGGGGACATGTGTTTATTTCCTTTTTTTCTTCTTTTTCAGACCGCTTATGATTTTTTCCCCAATTTGCTCTGTCTTACCATTGCTTACCCTCCCTAGTTTTAGGCTATTATCCCTGAAGCTGCGTCAAAATATTTCTAAGAAGCTGTTTATCAATAACAAAAAGACAAACAAACAAAAAAGCGAAGAAACAAACAAACAAAATATTTCTGTCATTGCAAAGTTTAATGAAACCGAACATTTACAGTCATTGTCAACTTTAAGACAACATTCTCAAAATACTCAAATTTTCAGTTCATTTCTTTTCTCAAAATGTGGTATATTTCGCTGCATTTCACGAAATAAGTGAATCATGTCAGTGCCCATAGATAGTGATGCAAGGGAGAAACTCCCTCCTTTACCTAATTTCCATTATTATTTCTAGAATGCCTACCCTTTCTCATGAATGAGGCGTCGCTCTCCTGCCTGCCTTTGAAGAGATGATTTAATTTTCTGAGTAAGGTGTCCGGATTCGATTGTTGGTTTTCCTTCATTGTTCTGAAGGAAGAGGCTTCAACAATTCCTTCAATGACGTCATCGGAGAGGGACTTTCCCATGAAGCGGGCCACCTGTTCCACTACTCCATAATGGTCCTGAAATGTGGAACATTCGAAAATAAAAAGAAATCTCACCATTGTGTTGTAAACTGCCACAAACAGACGTCTCATTGCCATCCGCAGCATAGGCATATAGGATATATGGAGAGTGTAAAGATATAAGACTGTGAATAACTTTCCTTCTCAATATACCGTTATTTACATTGCATGTTAACTAACTTACTGACTGTTGATTAACTCACAACAGCAGCAGCAACAACAACATTGACTGATATAGCTGATTCTGGGTGCATGCACTGGTCGGGGAAGCAGGCCTCGAGTCTCATGATAAAGCTTGCCTTTCCTCCCCTGCCTACCTAGAATCAAATGCTAAATGAATAAATAAATAAATAGATGAATAAATAGATAAATGAATGAATAAATAATTGAATAAATAAATAATAATAACAACGACAAAAACGGTTTGCATAGTTTAGCACACACCGAAATTTCCCTCCGAAAAAGGGAGACAGACAAAGAGAGAGAGCTAGAGAAAGAGAGAGAGAGAGAAACGGACAGACAGACAGACAGACAGACAAGGTATTGTACCTTCTTCATGTCTTCGTACTTGAGGAAAAGCACGTTGGGATGATTTCGTCTCTTCCACCAAGGAAGCACGTTCTCAAACCACGACCCGTATGGTACTGAAACAATTCACAATGGTATAAGCAAGAAAGGAAACAGGTGATGTTCGTTATTTCTAAGGTTCGTTCATCCGAAAATGAAATAAGATTCGTTATTCCGGAGGTTCGTTTATCCTGAAATGAAATAAGGATTGTAAATCCCAAAACGAAAAGAAGGTGCGTCTGATAACAAAACGTCATGTTACAAAATCTCCACATTTCGCTCACACCTCTCAGTTATTTAAACGATTGAAAACACTCAAGTTGTATGATATAAATAAACTTCAAATAACTTCCTTCATGCACGATTTCACACACTGGATACACTCTCTCTTTACATCATGAATATGTTCACATTAAACTCAAATTATACATATATATATATATATATATATATATATATATATATATATATATATATTCACTATATATATATATATATATATATAGTGAAAACTTTGAGCAAAGAAAATGGGTTTTCATCGGGATTCGAACCCGAGACCTCCGGATTACTAGACCGGTGCTATACCGACTGAGCTATTGAAAGCCCTCTAGATCGGTGTTCGTCCCAAACCCTTAATTCTCTTTGCTCGTGTGGTCAGAAGCTATAGTGTGTGCATGTGTGCCACACACGCACACATTAACCTGACATAAACCCAAATGATGTAAATCAACTTTGGAATAAATGTGAGGGATCGCCAAAGCGATGCAGCTTTTTGTAATATATTTTGAAACCGGTCTAGTAATCCGGAGGTCTCGGGTTCGAATCCCGATGAAAACCCATTTTCTTTGCTCAAAGTTTTCGCTATTTATTATTACAATTGTTTCTGGTCAGTTTTTCCTTCCTTGTTTCAAAATATATTACAAAAAGCTGCATCGCTTCGGCGATCCCTCACATTTATTCCAAAGTTGATTTACATCATTTGGGTTTATGTCAGGTTAATGTGTGCGTGTGTGGCACACATGCACACACTATAGCTTCTGACCACACGAGCAAAGAGAATTAAGGGTTTGGGACGAACACCGATCTAGGGCTTTCAATAGCTCAGTCGGTAGAGCACCGGTCTAGTAATCCGGAGGTCTCGGGGTCGAATCCCGATGAAAACCCATTTTCTTTGCTCAAAGTTTTCGCTATTTATTATTACAATTGTTTCTGGTCAGTTTTTCCTTCCTTGTTTCAATATAATTTTATATATATATATATATATATATATATATATATATATATATATATATATATATATATATAATATATAATACTCATGTAGGGCCTATCATAGGCTGTATATACTTTCCCCGTTTGTATAGACTACAGTCTTCAAATTATTTTACGTGTAGCACTGTATGTCTCCATTGAGCTTCTTACCTCGGCCAGCCATGTATTCCTCAATGAAAACATCCCAAGATTTATAGAATGGCAATCGCGATACCAGCAAACAAAAGTGGAAAAGAGAAACGGCGTTGTCCTTTGGGTTTCGCGCCACGTAGATGACTTTGACTTTGGGGTCGTCTGTACCGATTTCTACTGGGAGCCAGTCGCTATGGCAGTGACTTTTCAGTAGTCGAGGGGACGGCATCCCTTTGGCAAAGTCGGATATTACCGGAGCCTTGTTCAGCTGAAAAGATATGTGCCACGATGATAATCATTCAAAAATGAAAGGTAGCCTCTAAAAACAAACAAACATAACTAAGCATCCAATTTAGGCAGGCACATAATAGGAGGTTTCAAAACTGAATGAACTGAAAGCGCGGTATAGGGGTCTGTGAGTGGCATGTATACGGGATTTTTTTTTTCCCTTGAAGGGATTGTGATGTGAGGAGGGGGATGCAAGAATAAACGTTCAATTCAAATTCATTTTCACATTTCTCAATAAAAAGATACACCAAATAACATAAAGTAAAGTGGTACATGGCATGCAGCTAGGATGCAGAACAGAATTTGCAAACATATAAAACATGGTGGTCAATCTATGAAAGTTTGAATCCAGGTAGGGCCTATGAATGCTGAAGAAATAAGATGAAACCTACTTAGATGATTTTATAAGTTATTTATAAACCATGATAAACGATACAATAATGTTTCTGACTGTTGAATCATTGGCGAGTTTCAGTGAAATGATCAGATAATCACTTGGAAGAAGCCCTGTCTTAAAGCAAGCCTCTTATTCAATTTTCATACACCAAGAATGATTGCCTCCCAACCGTCCAGTCAATTTTTTTGAACCAATCACATTTTTAATTCTTTTTTTTTTTTTTGGCGCTCTCACGTCAGAATAGTTCACGACGTCGTGCATGTCTAAGGAGGGAACCATGGTCATCATGTGCCCAGCTCCAAGCTTCGACATGTCGCCTTCGCACCGAATGAGCAGTATTATCTGCTGTAACCACGTGGTACCTGGCGGGAGAAGAGTAAATCGATGTCTCGTCAGTGATGGATTTCTTTTTCTTTTTCACGTTGATATATTATCATCTACATAGATATACAAACGTCGTGTATATGCATGCATATTCAATAAACAACACTGTATTGTGCGTAAGCAAAAGAGGAAAGATGAATCTACTGCCTATAGAGAACTGGTATACAAAAATAAACAATGAGAAGAAACAACGAAACATAGGCATCTCATTACATGATGTTCATAAAACCAAATGTCATGGCGAAGGGGCACGTATCTCACCTGATTTCGGGTAGCTGATGATAAATGTATCATCCGGACGAACCTCAAACTTTTCCAAGGCTTCCATGCATCTTGCCGACATGTGGTTCGGCATGACCACTCCGCGATACTCGTAACAGGTGTCTAAGACACAAGCTGGAACCTCGAAAGATATGGGCCGGGAAAGTTTGTCCCAAGACTCCTCTGAGAAAGCAGATGAACGGTCACAATAAAAGTTAACTCAAAATGATATATTGCTTTGAAGGAGCCCGATCCAAGTTAAAGAAAAAGAAAACAAATAAACTTACCGTATATTGATCATGTCGATATAGTACAGAGTTTCTCAACATGGATCAAACAATGTTTGCTGAAGTCAGAACAATGGCTATTACGAGTATTGGCTTGCAACAGATGATGGACATGATAACTGATGAGGTTGTTTTCTCGATTTAACTTATAATAAATGTCACTGTATTTACCTGTAGTACCAAAGGACGTCATAGTTATTGAAGTAGATTGTCTGTTGTGGATGCACTTGGTCCTGAGTATGGGCCTATATACATGCGTTTATACATAGTATTCCTCTGTGTTCTGGTTCACTACGTGGCCTTATTACGATGGATATAAGGCTGTATTACGTCGGGAATTATTATTCAACTTAAACTGGGCCATATATTGGAGTAGGTCATCTGTTGTGGATGTACTTGGCCCTGAGTATAATATAGATACCTTTCTCTGTGCTTTGGTTCACTGCATAGCACTATTACGAATAATATGAGGCTGTGTTATGTCGGAAACTGGATAATATGTTTTTTTCCCTATATTTTTCTCTTGACAATTGTGTTTTTATTCTCGAGGAAGTGAACCATGAAAGTCGGGTTGGAATTTGTGGTTAACTTATTCCTGGAAGTATAGGCCTGCGTGACAGATTCGAATAAAAGAATAACCTTTCTGAGGGAGTGAAGCGACCAAGCGGTTTAGGGTCAGGGAGAGGCATGTTCATACACAGATTTGTTGTTGTTGTTATTGTTATTATTATTATTATTATTATTATTATTATCATTGTTATCATTATTATTATTATTGTTGTTGTTGTTGTTGTTGTTGTTGTGCCCCCACCATAATTTCATTTGCCACTCCGACGTCCTTAATCCAATTTCAACCAAATTTGGTGATTTTTCCTATTTATTTTTTTTGCGAACATTTCGATAATATGATCTAGCAATGTCAGATATTTCAGGTTGCCATGACAACTGTAAACTGACAACCATGTCCGTTAGATTTTGAGTGGTTTTCTATTCCAGTACAATAATATACTGGATTAAATGGGGTTTTCTTGACTGTAATTCGCTGAAGTAGGAAAATATGAAGTCAGTATGGTTGTGAAATGCCCTAAAATGTTTTTCTTTTTATTTACTTTATCTTTCATGTGACATGGGCATCAAACAAAAGATATAATCAAGATTTCCACCTTAGTTTGTGTCATTTTATATCTTTCAAACAAAGTTTTGCCTCTAGTATCATCTGTCTATCATATCATTAATCTGCAAACTCAAATAAACTCCTCAAAAAAAAAAAGTTGTGCAAATTCCAATTCGATGTATCATATTTCTTTTAAAACTACATCATTTCATTCAAATAATGTGGCATCATAAGAAAGCCTGATTAATTTTCTTTACAACGACAACTCACTTGTTTACATTACGCACACACACATGCATACACACAGACCTACATACACACACACGACACGCGCACACACGCACAAAATATATGTATAAAACACACACAAACACACATGATACGAATACTTATTGACGAAGTGGGATAAGATCGTGATTAGTAGTTGTGTTATTGACGAAAAAGAGAAGTATTTTCCTCCTCCGTGATCTGCCGCCCTTCTCTTCTACACCATCATCAAGATGAACCATGCATGACGTAGAAAGCAGAGACCACTCACAGAGGCAGAAAAGGCAGAAAAAGCTCATTCATGCGCGTACCCATCATTCCCTTTGATCCTCATGCAGACACCCCTGGTCATGATAACCAGCCCCTCTCCACCCTCATTACTATTCGACAGAAACGGTGACCCCCTTCCCGGCTTTACCACATTATCTTTAGTTGGATTAATCAACGAACCCCTGTTACTCTTGTAATTATGTTTTTTTGAATTTACACAACTTTTCTACATGTCTTTGATTCACAATACATCTCTGTCATGATGAAGTGGTAAAGGTCCAGCATCTCCATTTACTGTCGATATTTTGCACACTTATAGGGTCTACGTTTCTTTTATTGTACATTGTGAAGTATCCATTCAACCTCTGTAAAATGTTGAGAAGTTTATGCAGGAAGTGGGAAAAAAGGAATGATTGAATAAATGAATACCATGAATAAAATTGTCTATCCATTCACAAAATCTGTAAGCGCAGCGACCGAGCGGGGGTTTCAAAATTGGAAATAGTGGACCTTTCTGAGGGAGTTAAGCAACCAAGCGGGATAGGGTCTCACTCTGGGCGGGGTATATTTTCATACGTAAAAACAATCAATTCTTCACCTTTAATAGTTCGGTTTAACACATGTATCAGCCATGAAGAAAAGTCTCTGATCATCTTCGTGCCTATATACTGAATTGATCTTATACCTATGCGTATCTAGGGAAAACGGGGCCCGGGGCTAGCGCTAAAATTGCGCCCCTAATTCCTGAAAAAGTGTTCAACCCCAACCCCATCCCGGTAGGGACTTTAAAAAAAAAGTCCACATGATATGCTTTTTCAAGCACTTAAAAGGGGTCTGTTGAGGGTGATTTAAATGTAATAAATTTTGATATATTTTGGCGAGCGAGCTCAGCGAGCGAGCCGAAAACTTTTGTATTTCAGCTTTACAAAACATGAACTTCTTGTCATTTTTTGGTTATCAAATCTTACAATTCTAATTAAGATATAGTGACGGCCTTAAACGATTTATACCAACAAATTGAGGACTTGAAAAAATACTCTAAATTAGTAAGAGCGAGTGAGCCGAAATTTGTATATTTCTGTGTAGGAAACATTGCACTTATCTCATAATTCGTTGTACTTGTAAATCATACAATGCTGGCACACTGCTACAATATATGGTGGCTTGCCCTGTTTTTTCTGAATCCAAAAGTTTGCAAAAACTTACAAATCAGTGTTAGCATTTTCTGAACATGTTCGTATAGGAGTCTTTTGGGGGTATGTACTAAATTGTAATAAATTTTTGCGAGCGAGTGCAGCGAGCGAGCCGATTTTTTTTTTTTTTTTTGTATTTCAGCTTACAAAACATGGAATTCTTGTCAAATTTTGGCGAGCGAGCGCAGCGAGAGAGCCGAATTTTTTTGTGTGTATTTCAGCTTACAAAACATGGAATTCTTGTCATTTTTTGTTTATTAAATCTTACAATTCTAATCAAGATATAGTGACGGCCTTACACGATTTCTACCAACAACAGACCGAGGACTTGAAAAATTACTCTAAATTAGTATGAGCGAGTGAGCCGACGGAAATTTGCATGTTTCTGTGTAGGAAACATTGCACTTATCTCATATAGTTCGTTGTATTTGTAAGTCATACAATGCTGGCATACTGGCTTGCCCTGTACAGATCATGCGACAATTGAATCCAAAAGCTTGCTAAAACTTACAAATCAGTGTGTCATATTGTTTGCGTGCTAAAACTTACAAAGCTTACAAGCTTGCTAAAACTTACAAATCAGTGTGTATGGTGCACGTGCTTGCCTGTACAGATCATGCGACAATAAATTTGAATCCAAAAGCTTGCTAAAACTTACAAATCCGTGTGAGCATTTTCTGAACATGTTCGTATAGAGGGGTCTTTTGAGAGTGATTTCAATGTGCCTAGTAATAAATTTTGATAAATTTTAGAGAGCGACCGCAGCGAGCGAGCGGAAAATGTTTGTATTTCAGCTTATATAACATGGAATTCTTGTCATTTTTTGTTTATTAAATCTTAAAATTCTAATCAAGATATAGTGACGGCCTTATAGATAACGATTTATACCAACAAACTGAGGACTTGAAAAAATACTCTGAATTAGTACGAGCAAGTGCGCCGAAATTGAATCCAAAAGCTTGCTAAAACTTACAAATCAGTGTGAGCATTTTCTGAACATGTTCATATATATCGTATCATTCTTCTGTCGTATTTGGAGCTTTTCGTTCGAACCCCCTGAACCCCCCTAGTTACGGGCCTGGGGGGGGGGGGGTAGGTGGGAAGGGGTATAACGGCCCCTCCCCCTCCCCAATACATACAAGAAAGCTTTTGCGTCTTTTTAAAATTCAAGTCAACGATCCCCGTGCATACTTTGGATGGAATATAAGAAAAGTTTACGGTAAAAAAATGTAAGACAGATATTCAATGTAAGAATTAATACAAGAAATTTATTTGAATGATACCATTTTAGGCAAATTCTTCAACAATAAGCTACATCAAAATATTATTCTTCCTTAAACAAGTGGGACTGTTTCAAGTCGATAAAACGCGCAAAAACATGCATCAGATTGCACCATCTACAACATCAAAATGCAAAAAGTTCTCACCGTGGGAGGGGGTACATCCCCCTTCCCACACCCTCCCCCTCCCTCCCACGCTCCGCTCGCTCGGGTTCAATGTAAGAATTAATACAAGAAGGTTATTTAAATGATACCATTTTATAGCCAAATCGTTTAATAATAATCGACATCAAAGTAATATTACTACCTTAAACAAGAGGGGAGCGAATATCGAACAGAAGGATTTAACATTTCAAACATAACATTATTGTGATATTTTATTCCTCTTATTATTGTCTCTTAAATAAAACATAGACTGTCGATGTGTCAAATAAGGTGCATATAAATTTGTTTAGTTTTACCTGTTGAGAACAAACATTGATGGAATTACTAACATGCAAAGGCAACTATTAATATAGCTAATGTGATTTTGATTGTTTCTGTACAGTAATTGTCAGTAATTTGTGGGAAACATATTTTACGACCAACTGCGCTCAGGAGTTTGTATTTCAGAACCTGTTAATCGATCGACACCTTCCTTGTACGTGTTTGCAGTGCTGTGATTAGTAGAAAGTTAAAATTATACTTCACTCAACAACCCATATTCTGGCTATCGGAGTCCAATGTTATTAAAGTCATATTTCACGTGATCAATTCAATAATGCAAACAGACTTGCAAGTAACTTTGAAAATATATAAAATAACTATGATAAAGTAAGCGAGAGTGAAGTACGATTGATAAAAAGAACAAAGAAAATGTACAGACATTTAATGTAATAAATACAGATCTATTAATACACGATACAGGGTTCCCCCCCCCAAAAAAAGAAAAAAAAAAAAGCAGAAGGAAAATATGGCAGGGGGAGAAATATAAGGGAGGGGGACAGTGAGAAGGACCCAGCTGTACAAATCTAGAATGAAAGAAATACGAGTCACATAAAATAGTACAGAAAAACAACGGGGGAAAAAAAAAACAGAGCTCGACGTACGGAAATATATGCAAGTGAACAAAGAATGAAGGAAAATGGAGATGAGAGTGAGAGGAGGAGAAATGAAGAGAAAGAGGGGGAGAGTGAAAAGACACGTTATAGATAAAGAAGTCACGGCCTGGAAAAAGGCTTATGCAGTACTAAGAAAAGGACAATATACTATAGTCATCTAAACATGTGTCATTTATTCAAAACTTGGTTTAACTAGAAATGACTGCCCTCATTTCACAATATTTATTATTGATCCACCTTCTTTTTAGGTATTTCCTGTGATATCTTATTCAGTATTTCTTTCGATGTTCACTAGGAGGCTGCAATGAAAAGGTAATGAAATTCATCACCACTTTTATTCTCATCGCAATGGAAAAAAGAAAATCTTCAATTTCTATAGGAATTTGATTCCTAGAAATTAAAGGAAAAATTCTTAGGAAAGTAGTGAATATCTTGAGGGACCCCCAACACCCCCTTCATCAATGTTTCTGTTGGTTGAGATCTGGCAAACGACAGCAGTCTGCAAAATGCAAAACAAACCGATATCCGAATTTTTTCATTCCATTTGCAATTAGACTTTTCAATAGTACCCGTTAAAGGAAACCTCCGGATAATTTTCAGATTTTTACATTTGAACAGCTATAAATTAGTTATACTGAGGACAGAGTTCCAGAATAAATATAATAATTGTTTTGGATATAAACTCCAAATTTTATTGTCCAAGAATGGAAATTCATTTTGCCCAATTGATCGTGGGCCCGGCAGCCACTGAGCAGCGCCAGATCGACGTTGCTCTAACCTTTTCTACTGTTGAACGGCAAACAAGGTAGCAGCAACTCCCATCTTTTAACGTCTTTTGGTATGACGCGGCCGGGGTTTGAACCCACGACCTCCCGATTGTGAGGGCAGCCGCTCTACTCACTGAGCCAACACATCGGTTATTGAGATGAAGAATAAGAATATTTTCAAAATTTAGAACAAATTGCAATGAAAAAGGATGATGACATGGCAGAGTCACCATAAGATTAAGAATGCATGAGTTAGGGCTCAAGGAAGCAGAACAAAAGAAGAAGGCATGCATAAAAATATACACAGGTGAACTCGCAAGCAAGCGGTATTGTAATGGAATTACACTACATTTCTTGCAGTTTGCGTTGAGTTTTCATTAATTAGTATTTCGGGGTGTCATTTTCCGATATTTGTAATCGATATTACTTGGTTTTCACATAGTGTAGACCCTATAGGATAGCGTTGTGTCTTGGAGCAGGGGAGCTATGTATGGGCAAGGAGGTTGAAGAGATGGAGTAACAACAGAGTTATTCCCTTTGATCTATGTTCGAAGCCGCCGCTCAAAAATATTTGAAGCATGTGCCAAACAGGATCTGCCGTGCCGATACGAAGACAATTGACTCGTGTCTCATTGCATAATCACCAGCCACTTTCAAAGAAAGATAATTATGTCTTTGTGATGGTAATTACTTTTCGCTATCCCTTCTTATAAAAGGTAGGTGGTACAGAGACGAGGATGCGCGAACAGAAATTGAGGAAAAAATGCTGAAATGAAGATGAAAATTACTCGATTGGGCACATGCATAGAGCTCTATTATACGTAATATGTAAATACAGCTCTATGGGCATATGCGGGCGCTAATCTGATGTATCTATCAATAAAGAATTATATTTGAAGATTATTACATATTAGTTTCATTTGGGGAAATCAAGTCGAAAAGTGATAAAACCAGCTTTCCAGGATGGTACAGTTTTAAACATTTTCACATAATACAGCTCTGATTTACACTTATGCGCAAATTTCTGAACGGAATTGACTTTTGTTTTACATGCTTTATTATTAAGTGAAATTTCATTTCATTTAATAAACAAATAAGCAAAATATGGTCAACATGATAACGTTAAAAATGAATCTTCAGATTGCTCAGCAAGACGGCGGCTTGGAACATCGATCATCAAAGGCACAAGTGCACCTGTGGAATTCTTTTGTACATCAATAGAAATCTGACAACTGTTTGAATAATTACAGCCAGTTGGAACTCCAAAAACCTCCTTGGTTTGGTCAAAAAGAATATGAATTTGATGATTTTTCAATACAATGTTGTTTTTTCCCGAGTTATTGTTGACTGTTGAGGTGAGATGCTTGATATAGGTCCTACTGAAGTAAACGTGACGTTTGTCATTCTTCGATAGGATGGATTTTAATACTTGATCAATCTGTTTCGAGAGGGCTAGAGTGGCCTGGGAAGTCACTAGAGCCAGGTCCAGGTGCTGTAATTAACCCTAATTTTCACCGCTAGCGGTTTGTATTAGTTTGCATTAATTAGTAATTTGCCTTAGTTTGCATTAATCAGTAGTTTGCATTGAGTTTGCATTGAGTTTGCATTAGTTTGCGTCAGTTTGCATCAGTTTGCATTAGTTTGTGTAGGACCGCACAACACGGCACGCCCTCTCTAATGCCGCGACTGCACTGGATGAGGTGCCTTCTCTGGCATTGGCACCTACATAATACAACATTGGATCGATAAACAATGAGGAAAACTGTGCAGCAGTACAGTAGTAACGCAGATCGTCCAATGCGAAGAGCTCCGGCTAAGACTAAGGGCTGCAGAATACAGCATGATTACCTATTTTAAAGTATTTCCCTAACATATCAGAAAATATGAGCGTTGGTGAAGGTCATATTAACCAAGCAGAATTTCCTGAGGCTGCTGTACAACAGGCCAGAGAGGAATACAGTGCAGGTAACGTCAGAATAAACACCATATCACTCCATTCAGTGGGAGCGAGACAGAGGTGGATCATCTGGTCCTTCAGTCCCATTGCCCTTTATTTGGTGTTAGTTAATTGTCCGCTGCATGCATGCTGCAGCTACACTACAATACATCCATCCTGCACTTCACTTAGCTGACAGAATTCATTTATAGCAAGAGATCTAGTAAAAGTTAATGTACTTTATTCCTAATTCTATATCTACGTACTAAGCTAGGTTTGATTACCGGAATGTCAAAGCATTATATTAAGCTGAAATCGAGCTAGCTTGGATGGATTAGTGTCTATTTAGCCAGGCCTAACCTTAAATATAAATTTACGTGAGCAGAAATTTATTCTTCCCAGTTGAACCAGAGAGTGGTTTCTTTCTAGTATTTAGATATGTTAGGGGAGTCCATTTGAATTGAGTTATACATCATTTTAAAGCTTAGAGTCTGTCTTTCAGAATTTGCCCTTAACTAAAAATCCATGGCTGGCAACTTTTTGTTGGTTTTGCGGTGCAGGGTCACATATTGTCATTATTGTACTACTGTAACTGCGACCAGCCCCTACGCGTTGGGCTCCCACAGTATAACTGTGTACAAGGAGCGCCCGGGGTTAACCAGTTCCTTACGGGAACCTGGTATACCAGGTTCCCGTGGGAGCAACTGATATACGGGAACCTAGTATATCAGGTTCCCAAAATAAAGACAAGAGTGCCTGCTTTAGTGGCCTAAATTCATGTTTCTTTGTGTTAAAATGCCCAGAAAAGTGGGTTTGATAAAAAGATCAGAGTTTATTCTATCAGCATTTGTTCTTCTTCTGTTTGAAAAATGCGTATTCCACAGTATTATGTACCTTTTTCCTGATTTAGTTTTTCGCTTGTTCTGCTGTAAACTCTTACGGACTTGTACATACAACGTAGCGATCAAGGCTGAGATAAGTTAGATATCTGGGTTCGCTGACCCCAGTCACCTCATTCAGGTACCTGGTTTTGTGTAGAACAAAAGATTCTGTGAGCTCATCAGCACACGCTCTATTCATACTTCGCATCCGATCGATATTTCCATTGTTCACTACTGGCACATGTAGTTGACCGTGGAAAGGGGGATACAATAGGCCCGTTCACAAACAACGAAAATCGAAATTTCAATCGCGATCCAAATTTCGATTTTTTTTTCGACCGTTCATACACAGGGAAAAATCGCACTTCGCAGCAAGGAAAGAACGATCAGTGGCCAAACTGCGCATGCGCGAATCTTGCATGACCGAAGACTGACCCCGCAGTCCCACAGTCCCAATAGAGTTTCGCACGCGCTACGAACGATGGGACTAAAAATACCGATTTCCGAATCTCGATCGCGCTCACACACACGACGCTTGGCAAAATAATCGCGATTATTCTAAAAAATCGCACTAATAGTGCGAGTTGGATCGCGATAAGGATCGCGGTAATTAGTGAGATTTTTCTGTCCACACTGGAAAAAATTTCGAAATTTTGATCGCGATAAGAAAATCGATTTTTAAATCGCACTTTTTCCCTGTGTGTGAACGGGCCTAATGTACTGCTTGACTGCCTTCACACAGGTTGATTACCAACCTGTCTGCCTCTCTGTCAATGGGCAAAAAGAATCTCATTTGGGGGCATTAAAGGCACTCAGAGAATTGCGGAAGGAACGGGTTAATATTGTACATGTATACAAATGTACAATGCAAGTCTACCGGTGCAGGCAGACTCTCTGAGTGCTGATGCAGTTTTGTATTCCCTAACTTGAATCATCACACATATCAACGTACACGCATTATGTACAATACTCCTAAATGTTAGGGTTAGGCTAAGGTTGGTTAGGCATTTAGGGTTTGTTGTTACATAATCAATGGGAGTATGAAAACTGCATAACAGCTTCCTCTTCTATATTCCTACACATAGCATTGTAGGTTTGTATTTGTGTGTAAATAACATTTCTGACTGAGCTGATATCTCATTGCCAGTGGCATACTGCAAGTGAGTGTCTTTGACCCTCTGCTCTGCCGGTATCTATTATTTGAAATTATTTATCTTTTTAAAAACAAGACTTTTCAAATAGTCTACACTTTTTGCAGGCTATCTAGAGATTTATGGCAATATAATATCAAGCATAGTGAATGAAAATAGTGTAGTTTAACTTTGCTGTGTACAGGAGGATTGCAGTATCATGATCAGAAACATGGGTTCTCATGCCATTTTGTTTGTGATGAGTGACTATACAAATACACATGCATGGTGGAAATTACAATATTTTGTAGGGACCTATAACCTGCAATGCATGTTGACAAAGTTAAGGCATGAATGTTGTTGAGTCAGAGCTACAGTGTTGAGCAAGACTTTTTGGTGAGAATTACTAGCAGCATATTGGCAAGACTCTAATGATTCTGATTGGAAAACATTTATTTGCAGTATTTGGCCATTTAGAGAACTTTGTATGAAAAATTTGATAAGACATCAGTAGATGTATGCTGTATTTTTGTTGTATGATGCTCTCACCTGAAAAAAAAAAAAAAAATGTAACCTAACATGAGAAAATTTCCCAAGAAGGACCACAAGATTGGTACCCCATGGTAATCTCCAATATGATATACACAAAAGTAAATACCATCATGCAAGAGTGTGTATCTATTAGACATTTGTACTCAATTACAGCATCAGAATGAACAAGTGGAAGTACCAAATTTATGCTGAGTATCAGGACCGTGGACATGCTCAGAGCTGCCAATTGCTATGTTTGTGTGATATTTAGTGTCATTTCTTCTTCTTTTTTCATCCAAAATAGGAAGATTTGTCTGAAAAGAAGATATGATTGAACTCCTAAGAATAAAACTTTGATTTACAATGTACATTATAGCATGCTAACTTTGAGCAGTTTTTCATTTCTTTATACAAGATATGATTTTGCCTTCAATTTTTTTTTTTTGTATGTGAAGTTTTGTGTACCTTTAGGCTTCAGTACATGTACTGTACATACAGTACATGTGTACACACAATTTACAGTTGATAATTATATCTATGCTTTTTATTATATAATTTTTTTTTTATTGCTGTGCTGTCTTCTGCAGCTTGTAGGATGACAACTTTGCATGCTGAATATCTACAGTATATGATAAGATCACAGATGAGTGCAAGAACTCCATTTTATGTTCTTAATCTTACAAGGAAACTCTTGAATCTTCCTGTTACGTACAGTGTACGACTTGTATAACAGTGCAAGCCACTTCCCAATGCATTTCTTGGTGATCTGAACACTGGACTGGGTTAATGCTCCCAGTGTCACAAAAGTATCTGAATAATACTGTACTTTAGCAACATGATATTAAAGCCATTAAACCGACCAAGATAAATGATCCTGTCACGCCAAATTGATGTTTGAAACTGGAACTAAACACAAAGGTTTCAAGTCTGCATTTAGAAGCTACCAAAGGAACATGAGAGTACCTGAGAGTGGTGTGAATGCAGAGCTGCAAAGTCTTCCTGATTTTGCAAGAGACTTCCTATTATCTGAAATTTCTCTTCATGTCATGTCAACAGAGTACAAAATCCTACCTGATTGCAGCTATTATTTTAGCTTACAGATGCATGTCATAGATAAATTATCTCCCTTATTGGGTCTGTGAAATCTCCCTGATTGTGATCATGTGTGAATGTTGGCAGCCCTGTGAATGCTGTGTATACAAGTACTTGACTTACATCAAAGTAAAAATATTAATTAGTGACATTAAAGGAAACCAAAACCCAAAATGAATTTGGATTGAGTGAAAGAAGCAATATTAGTAGATCATATCAGCTGTAAGTTTGATTAAAACTGGACAGTCAATTAGAGAAGAACTGTGAATTTTGAATTTTCAGTGCAGTAATTTGCTTGATAAGGAGACTACTACAGTTCATGACATTATTGTGGACAACAGTATAAAGAAAATCTATGGAGAATTCCACAAAATTTCATTTTCATGGAAAGTACTTACTCGACGAGCCATTGACATATGGTAAGGGTAATATTATTCCCTCTGCTTTCTGAAAGAGGTAAGTCAAGTGCTCTTTTATAATGCTGAAAAGTGAAAATATGTTGAATTTTCTTTATGTTTTCTGTATATCATTGTCCACAATGATGTCATGAACTGTAGTAGTCTCCTTGTCCAGTGATGACAATGCCAAACTTTAAAGATTCATAACTTTTGAACGGAATGTCCAATTTTCCTAAAACTTTCACTGATGAGATCAACTACGTGTAATATTGCTGCTTTCATTCAATCCATGATCTATGTTTTGGTCTGGGTTTCCTCTAATAGTTAGAGTCAAGAAGAATACAGACGTGTCATATTACAAATACAGTACGTGAAGGTATAATCTTCATCTCAAAAGGGTTGGTGAAGAGGCTTGTCTGAACATTGCATTTCTTGCTTGGCATTTTCATAGAACATGTATGTCAGTCGGCTATGGCAGCCCAATTTGCCCGAAACGTACTGTAGTGTGCTGTGGGTAGATGCACGACATTCTCAATGTTTTCCTCCCCCCTTTACATTCTAGTTTTGTTCGTTCCAGTCCTCGCCCTGATGAACATATACACTGTAGCTATCAGACGCTGTTTTCATGGTGTCTGGTCAGGCTAGACTATCAATTTTTTTTTCAGTTGCGTCCCTCTACGGACAGCTTCCAAGTTTTGTTACTGACGGCAAAGTTTGTGCATATTTTGTTCCGTTCACTGCATGTTATCACTGCATACAAGATTCTTCAGTAGCACCGGGACTGCTGTGGCAAATTTTTTGATAGTTAAAAAATCTGACATGGCATCCACAGCAATTGTGGCCTGTTGGGCAAGTCCAAGCTATTTTGCACCAGTAACGCGTGGGACATCACAAGCAGATTTAGCCCTATATTGCGCTGTTAAGATTGAAATTTCATATGTTGGGTTGCTTTTGATAGCTAGTAGGTATCTTCATTCAAAACAATAGAAATAATGAGAATCAGGCGTTCAGTATTTAATTTATGCAAATTTATTCTCCAGTAATGCGTGGGACCACAAAAATTGTCTTTTTTTTTCTTCTTTTACTTTTATCTCAATTATTGTGAAAATACTTGATGTACTATAAAATCATTACAAACATCTTTTTCTACAACAATAACTGTACCTGAAACAAAACATTTCAGAAAAAATCATGAAACTGTTTTCTCTCAAGGTCAATTATAGAAACATAGGTATAGTAACGCGTAGGACATTTTTGTCACTATGAATATTGTGATGTGAATTGCACATTTGCTCAGAGAAACTTTAATATGGGGTACTTATTATCTACACAGATGTATTTCTAATAGATTCTTGCATATTCAAATGATTTAGACCCACCAGAACAATAGATATAATAAAAAATATGAAATGCCTGTGTTATCCTTTATTTTTTGACATTTGACTTTGAATGTGACCTTGAAAATAGCATGTAATGATCTTTTGTGAATTATTTATCCAAAGTGGAACTTTTTACCAAATTTCAAGTCAGAATTCAGAAAATTACAAAAAATCCCTCAATAATCTACACATTTCCCATAGAAGACTAAAATTTAGTACACTTCCATTGACTTGTACACAAATCGTCCCACGCGTTACTAAAATGTCCCACGCGTTACTAAATTTAATTGAAAATTGCAAGTATGAGATTTATCAGACTAACTTTTTATCTCTTGGATATGATTAGGTCCATTGTGAATTTGGTCTTTTGAAAGTTTCAGGTCAATCATATCATTGAATTTTATGCAAATGAGAAATAATGACCTAAAAAAGTAACGCGTGGGACATGCTAATTTTGGCCCATCCCTCATTTGCATATTTAATCAGTTGAGAAACTGAAAATCACAGTCATGATAACTTGTTAGTCAGACTTAAGGTCACCATACTTATTTTCATAAAAAACTTGTAAAAATTAAAAGATACATTTTAAAATGCAGAATTTTTGAATGTCCCACGCGTTACTCTAAATTTTAATTTATGCAGATTCATTAATTTATTGCTGGTTATGCAGAAGGATTTTGACTTTTTCTTTTTAAAATTCATGTATTTTAACTTCTTAGCATTCAAATGATACCAAGTTTAGGTAGATTGACCCATTTTGAATTTTCAGTTTTGTGTGATCAAATAGCTTGGACTTGCCCTGTTGCATTTGCCTATCCTGTCTCACCATGTTGTTTCAAGTCTATCCCGTGTTGTCCATGGTGGCCTGAAACGGGACTGCCGTGGTTGCCGGGAACATGGTGTAAACGCAGCTTTACATTCCATTGAAGGAATGTAAGAATGATGTTGTTTTGTCTGCAGGTGTAGCAATTAGGGAATTAAAGTTAAAATGTTCATTTATATATAGCATAAACTTTACTGTACCATGCACTCTCAAAATGTATGGAATATAATTCATGGTAATGCTGCACCAGCAACCATAGCAAAAGATCATAGTACCATTACAAATTATTGGTAATATAATTCTTAGTCATGGAAAATCCAGGCAATGTATTCAAAGAAGCCAAGAGAGATGCCGGTGTTGCTTTTTCCATTTCTTTAGGCATGACTTGTCCTCGAATTTCACTATTCATTTGTATGATATAGTTTATTTCCAAGTGTTTTAATGACAGCAAACCAAAATGAAACAAATAATGTTTGTTTTTGTTTTTTTCTAGTTCTGTCATAATATTTCTACAAGTAAATTATATGTACAGATACCCTCTATATCTAAATGCTACGTCTTTTCATACAAGGATATGATTGGGGCAAATTGTTTATCTGATTCTACCTTTTTAAGAAAGTGCAGTTCAATAGAAGATCACATCAGATATGACTTGTTACTGTCAAGTTAACAGTCAAGTTAATGCAAATATCAAAATTGATCAGAAAACATCATCAGTTGGTGATCCTCTCAAATGTTATTTTTACCTTCCCACAATTCAGTTTCATACAGAGTGTAGTGTGTCAGTTTACTCCAAAGCTATTCAGCTACCAGAATTTAAAGGTACTGTTCACCATTGGGAGCAGTGATTTAAAAAATGTTCAAGTAATCACATTTGATGAATATATCTCAGGTCAGTTGTACACAAAACATCCTACCATATAAAATTTTTCACAATAAAGCCTGAAATACATGTATAAGGAGATATCACTGTTTTTCTTACTAAAGCATAACTGTTGACCATTTTAGTGTAGAAACAATTTTATTATACTATTGTTCCCATTTTTCATATTTAGCAATACTTAATGTTGATTATTATGATTAAATTTTTTACATTGGTTGTTTCTATCCCTAACTCACATTTTAGCACTAGAGGTGGGTTTTTGTTTCAACTTGCAATTGGTAAATAATGCCTTTAAAAGAGATTTCATGATTAATTTGATTTTTTAAAGAATATTTACAAGATAAAGATATAGGAAAAATAGTATAAAGAAATACAAACTTTGTGTATGTTGTGAAATGATAATTTCTTAAATGATGGAGAGCATTTGTATACTGTAATCATGAATACAATACTTTATTTGTTTGTACTTGTGTTTTGAATTACCATAATTTTGAATAAGTACCTCTTGATACCATTCATGCTTTACTCTGTGATTCACTTCTGTTTATATTGTAAGAAAACAAGAAAACACAATAACACAAGGACAATGCAAAACGAAAATAACAGTAACGAAACTTATGGGGAAAATGCATATGATACAGTGATGCAATAATTAATAACTGACTGTGTGCGCCTCCAGAAAAAAAAAAAAAGGAAGAAACTTCTGTGTGAAAGTTTGAATGTGAGACAAGAATAAAGCAAGAAGAAAATGGTGAACTTCTTCAGGGAGTTGCAGATTAGATTTATACAAATACAAGGTTTAATCTTGCTGTCATGTCAGCAATTGGTAATTGTGTTTATTCTCTTTGTTCTTGTCAGTGCATGCATGAGATTCAGATCTTCAAGGCATTCTTTATTCTACGTTTGTAAATGAGGAACACCACTGTTCCATTGCAAAGCACTTACAATGCACTGGATTTCCTATGAGGAAGAATGTACTGAAATATTGTGAAACTGGTCAGTTACTCATTTCAGTACATACGTAGTATGCATGCATACACCATGCATACATGCCCGCATGGGTTGCACTGTGTCATGGATAGACACTGTCCCTTTGCATATCAAAACTACCAATTTATTTTTATTGTCACCCATGTATGACAAGACATCAAAGATGTCTCTGTTCATCTCTTGAAAGTTGATATCCTGTTTAGATCATTAACCCATTGAGGACGGTTTAATTTTACTACAACACGCATTTCCCATAGACGCTTGCCCGAGTATACTCGGGACTCGTCCTCAATGAGTTAATTGATGCACATTGTGCAGAGTGCATGTATGTCTCGAGTCCTCTTACTACAACTTTCTCACCAATTGCAAATACTTAGTAATCCGTATTATACAGTGCGTATCAAAAAAAGGTAATCCAACTTTGGAGGGCTACTATTTCATAATTCTCAGCAGTGGAGAGCAAAATGTTGATTGTGATTCCAAGAGTGAGTGTTAATCGTGAAGGAACAATGAATGTCTCAGGGCAAGTCCAGGATAATGTCCCCTCAGATGCTGAAAATTCATCTTGATCTAATTTAAAAATTATTGATGTCATGTTGTAGCCAAAGAGTTAAATTGTATACTTCCAGCAAAGAAAATATTGGTTTATGCAAATTTATGCAAGAAATACTGCCTTGATTTGCATAAATCAAAAACAAACCTTACGTACATTGTATGGGACAAATGAAAAATATTCATCTAAAATCAGCTAAATTTGTTCTTGACCTAGTTCCTCTATGGACATGACCCCTGTATGAGCTAGTATAATTTCCAATTGGTAAGACAAGGTCAGCAGATTAATTATGCAAATTATGCATTTTTTTATTTTTCCCAGAACGATGTGTCCCATACGTAAGGATTTGAGTATGTTTTTTTAAGTTTTTTCTGATGATTTCTAAAATTGACCAATCATACTTTAGGAAGTTCTAATTTATTCATTTTAACTCCAGATCAGCAAAACTAAATTTTGAAATCTAATTAATCCTTCATCTTATAACTAATTAAAGTTGCTTATGTATGGGACAAATGCCTTACGTATGGGACATTACATGCAAAGTGAATGGGAAAACCTCCTTTTGACATGGATGCTATATGTCCTTACATTTGTTTGGTTAATGGTTATCTTAGCACCTACACTGAAGGATATGTCTATATATCTGCCTCTCCTACTCAGTTGACTTCAGGGAGAGTGTAAGAACAGCATTATCTAGTCATTCTATGATTAAGAAAGGAAAATATAGAATATACATACTTGTATTTTCTTATTTTCATTACAGGCTGTGCAGCCGATCTTCAGTTAACATTCCTCCTTTTAACATTTTGATATTGGACATTTTCTTAATTCAGTTATCATTTTCAACTTTACCTCTCTACAAAATGACTTTGTCCAAGAGAATGGGATTCTCTGAGTGTCATTTTAGGTGCAGTACACTGTTCAGCATGTACTACAGGCTGTACAGCCTCAAAAGGGAAATCAAAACAATTGTGCTTGTGGTGCTCATCAGTGACAACATTACAGGTCTTACTGAAAAGAAAAAATCACTTGAGGTGACAGCAGGTAACTTTGTCATTACTAGAGTTGATAGCAAAAGAAAAACAATACGACAACACTTTGTTTTGATATGATGTTTAATATTTCAACTGCACACCCTCAGAATATGTCATGACTTATCAAGGTCATGAACATGATTTCTGAAAATCCTGTAAAATGAAGACTGTAGTTTACATTTGCCATGAACCACAATATCAATACTGGTTCTGTGGTTGGAGTGCTAAAAACACAAATTAAACAAATGGGGAATTCAATTTCCTTTTCTATTTTGTGTTTGAAGAGACAGATGTGCTCTGAGACACCTTCATCAACTCCTACTTACTTTGTACCCCACATCTACACAATTATCAACATGCATTGCAATCTGGTACTGTATGATCAAATGAGGTTATTAGAATTTATCAAAATTGAAGTTTCAGATCAGTGCGTTACTTAAGTGTTTCAAATCTAGAATGACATTTTCTCTTAAGATTTGAATGTACATGTACAAATGATAATCTTTCCTGTATCAGTACACAAGCATGCTGTACATAACTATGTATGCACAAAGTAAAGCAAATTTTGTCATCTTTAGTTTCAGAGACCTGAAGCCAAGCAATTTGAAAAAAAAAAAGCCAGCATTTGTACTGTATACATTCTTCTATCACTTTGGTCTACCATGGCTTTTAAAATCTAAAAGTTTCAGTAAAATTTGATTGATTTTGCAGAAGCTAAAATTCACATGGCAAAACATGATGATTACAGAGCAAAATTAAGTACTCTTGTTGTGTTTTGTGCTGCATTTCAAACAATTATAAAGCTCTATAAAAACTTAGACAACTTGCAAGGTAAGCCTAGAGCTACTGAAAGTACCCACTGAAAGTACCCACTTCAAACTGTAACTGCAAATTACGTTTTACATTATGACATTAGATTTTAAAGTTGAAATTATCAAGACTACAAATTAGTCATGGTACATGTATGCTATATCAAGGTCACAAGCTAGAATTCGCACATTTTTTTTTCCATTTGATAAAAAATATTGACCAGAGTATTACAAATAGGCTAGAAATAGAGTGTCAGTATACATGTACTGTATCTGTATGTGTAGACACCATGAGGACAGTGTTAATGCATGACGGAATCCACACTACTGTAAGACATTTAATTTGTAAATTAGTAATTACTTTTATTTGTCTTATTTTAGCTTTTGTTAGGTACCTGAACCAGGAAAGTACCCACTTACAAGTCTATTTCATTTGTTACATGTTGTAGTATTATTTGTGGAACTGAATATGACACTATGGGGAAATTTTAAGTCATTTCCATGAATGCACTTGTGCACTAAAGACAAATGTCCCATACTCTGTACGTAAGTTAAGCCATGTCCCATACGTAAGGTGTACTTTCATTAATTAAATCAACTTCATGAAAATATGCTTTATTCTTTTGCAGTGAAACTTTGCTGAAAGATACTTCAGTATTGTACCTTTCTTCACTTCTAAACAGAAATTGATCAGTAAGGTACTTTCAGAGAATTTTCAATTCAAACTTTATTTTGAAAAATCCAGTTTTTCTCTGGTCCCATACGTAAGTTGCCATATTTTTCTTAAAGGGGCATAGTGTAGAGGGCGATGTTGATGATACTGCCGATCACCGTTAGCATTGATACGAAGATTACCGAAGTTGAGCTGTCATCAAGAGTAAAGTGCATAGGTGTTGCTAAGTAACGTTGCCTTCGTTGTCTTCTCTGCGCATCGCGCAGTCTGTAGTAATGCCAGGGTGCGTGCATATGTGCTTGTTATTATGACATCACAAAAGAAGTTTGCTAAAGCTGTCATACCCCTCAGCCGAACTGTCATCGGACCACTGACTACAGTGGATCGGACTTCTTCGGACTCGGGGAAGTGGGTCAAAGCGTAAGCGCTAAAAAGAGGAGTCAATAGCGTAGGTCTCTATTGGAAACTTGCGCCGTGCGCCCGCGTACGCATTTGACTAAAACACCGGGACCATGCACCTTTAACAAAGTACTAAACCCAAGGTCAAATAACATCAAACTTAAACACAATATTCTTCTCAGGGATACCAGTCCTCCTGATGATAAACAGTAAAATCCAAGTGCTCCTTCATTACTTTTCAGAGGTTTGAAATCTCTGAATGTCCCATACGTAAGGTGCGTGATATCTTGGACTTGCCCCTCACTGAATGGGTGAAAGTGGTCAAATTATCAGGCCAGCCTGCATGACTTTGGGGTTTGTGCTTCTTCTACCATTATATGGTCCATAACCTTTAACATGGCCACATTGTCGACAACTTGGTCACTCCCACAAAAGCTAACCCATTATCCATTTTTCTCTCTTCATATTCAAGACATGGTTTGTTGCTGCGAGCTATGTGTTGAATATGATAGAGAAAAATGGACTGTGTGGGTTGGTATTTGTGGGAAGTTATCAAACAGATGGCCATGTTAAAGGTTATGGACCATGAAATGTCAGAAGAAACCCTTAACACAAACCCTAAACACTAACCTGTATTTGATTTGTAAGGGCTGGCCTATTTGGCCACTTTCCTTGACAGATCTCATACATTCAGTAAGACATTCATTGTTCCTTTATGATAACACCAAAGAGATTATACCACAAGAGGGCGTAGTCCAGTGGGGAGGCAGCCGCGCGAGGGAGCTGCCATTTCGCGCTGTGGAAGCCGCCATTGCACGGATTCTGTACAGTTATTAATCAGTAGATGGCAGCACACTATTCGACGCAGTAGCCTTGCGCCGTTTTATTGTGATGTCACAATGGTCATGTTTAAGCGTCATAATGCTGCTGATGTTGTTTGATTTTACGGCGTGAGTGGGAATGTAGGCAAAACAAACGTCATAATGCTCAAACTACTGTCTAGTCTACACCCAAGTTCCCACTGTTTATTTTGCGTACAACAAAAAGGTCTGGACTCTACCAAATGGTTCAAATGATATGATATCATCGTAGAAACTAATGTTTTAACAATTAACCTCATTGCGATTCTGAAAATGAAAATGTGTTATGAAGAATAACATATCACTCCAGATATGATATGAGAAGATATGACTTTAATGTAGACTTGTAGATCCATTGCCTGAATGTGAGGGTGCGCTCCCTCTTCAATTTTGGACGCAGCATTTGTACGCACGCGTATATCGACTACTAACTCTATAGGTATAATCTCTTTGGATAACACTCAAACTTGGAAAAAGTGCAGTGTGTCATTGTTGTCTTTAAAGTCCATGTGCTCAGTCATGCATGATATTTGTAAACATAATTACAATTGTAGGTATTAATACAATGTAGAAAGAAGAAGAGTTCTTCTTTTCTCAAAACCAACATTGAGCTCTCCATAGTTGACAATAATGAAACAGTAGCCCTCCAAAGTTGGATCTTCTTCTTTTTGCATACATGTACTGTATTATGTTGCACTGTTTTCTGTTACAGTTAATTCAGCTCTGTTAAATTAGATTGAGATTGCATACAGTGTGCTTTGATCTATGATTGAGTTTTGCTGACATGAGTACAGGTAATGGTATAGAAACTTTTCTTTCTGAAGATGACAGACTTTTCTTGTAAAGATAATGGAGACATACTCTATAATGCATGCTCATGCAGGAGAATTGCAAGAGTTTTCGTTACTGTACACCGTATACCCTGATGCACATGGTGCTGGAATTCAGCAGTGTGTGAGTGTTACGCCACCATCGCCACTGCAGCGGCCTTGTCACATTTTGTGTGCACAATACTGGCCACGTGAGGTGAAGCAGAGTTGAGTACTGAGCCTCATCTTTCATTGAGTGCAATGGTGCAAAACTGTATTGAGTAGATTATTATCCTGTCGTGGGAGTATTATGTAAATGGGTGACGTCAGCATACATCATGTTATATCTGAAATTGCACATTGAACAGTGACAGTGTATGGTTCTTTTATAAACTGCATTTCATGAGATGAGCAATCAACTAATCAGATGGCTAGAATCACGTAGGTGTTGCACAATCTGCATGAATATTTGGAAGGTAAACTTGCAATACCCACGTACACTGTAAGCGCTAGACCCACTGGGTCTAGTTGTCCCCACCGAACGAGTTCGAGCAGGGGATTATGAAACGGTCTCCGTACGTGTGTGTGTCAGTGTGTCCGTCTGTCCGTCCGTGCGTCCGTGTGTGATCAAAATGTTCAAAATGCTACTCCTTCGCCATTTCTAAACCAGAATTTCAGTTGTGACCTTTGACCTTGACCTTTGACCTATATTGTACATTTTGCTTCAAAATGCTACTCCTTCGCCATTTCTAACCTGATTTTGATTCCGTTTGCTTTATATGATGGCACTAGGTGAGGGCTTCCAAACTTCTACACAGAATTTTGACCTTTGACTTCTTTGACCTTTGACCTATATTGTACATTGCCTACAAAATGCTACTCCTTCGCCATTTCTAACCCGATTTCGATTCCGTTTGCTTTATGTGATGGCACTAGGTGAGGGCTTCAAAATTTGTACACAGAATTTTGACCTTTGACTTCTTTGACCTTTGACCTTGATTTTTGACCTATATTGTACATTTTGCTACAAAATGCTACTCCTTCGCCATTTGTAACCCGATTTCAATTCCGTTTGCTTTAAGTGATGGCACTAGGTGAGGGCTTCAAAACTTCTACACAGAATTTTGACCTTTGACTTCTTTGACCTCTGACCTTGATTTTTGACCTGTATTGTACATTTTGCTACCAAATGCTACTCCTTCGCCATTTCTAACCCGATTTCGATTCTGTTTGCTTTATGTGATGGCACTAGGTGAGGGCTTCAAAACTTCTACACAGAATTTTGACCTTTGACTTCTTTGACCTTTGACCTTTGACTTCTTTGACCTTTGACCTTGATTTTTACCTATATTGTACATTGGCTACAAAATGCTACTCCTTCGCCATTTCTAACCCGATTTCGATTCCGTTTGCTTTATGTGATGGCACTAGGTGAGGGCTTCAAAACTTCCACATAGAATTTTGACCTTTGACTTCTTTGACCTTTGACCTTGATCTTTTTACCTATATTGTACATTTTGCTACTAAATGCTACTTCCGGCGGGGACATATATTACGCACCGCGTAATTTCTACTTTTCCTTGTTCAGTTCTTATTATGCTTCCTGACATGGCTCCACAGACCAATTCTACTTGTACTGCGGAAGTTGCAGGCAGTGCATGCATAGGGTTTGTCTGTTTCTTGTAAGCAAGAAGCTTTGGCGTGTCTTACTGCTCTCTTCTCCTCTGCTGCCTGATGTTGCTCTCTCTCAGCAGAATTTGTTTGATCCCTTACAAGATTCCTCCAGTATGTCCGATTTACGGCAACCTTCTCCAGACTATCTGGTGGGATCTTGGCCAGCAAAAGTTGTCTTTTCAGGGTGTCTTTGAAGCGGAGGAGGGGATGGCCAATGGGTCTTCTGCCTGTTTTCACTTCTCCATAGAGGGTTTGCCTTGGCAGACGATTACTATCCATGCGCACAACATGACCTGTCCATCGGAGTTGTGACCTCATGATAGTGGATTCCAAGCTCATCATACCTGCTCTTTGCAGCACTTCCTCGTTAGAGATATGGTCATACCAGCGTATGCCCATGATGCTGCGCAGCTGTCTCTGTAGAACCTTGGATAGTCGCTTTATGTGACGTTGGTAAAGGACGTAGGTCTCTGACGAATACAGCAGTGATGGTAAGACAATTGCCCGATACACAGCTATCTTGGTAAACAGTTTTACACCATGTCTATGCCAAAGTTTGTCTCTCAGCCTGGCAAAGGAGGAGTAAGCTGCTTGAATCCGTTTACTTATCTCTTTGTCAAGGCCGGTGTCATGAGTTACAGTGCTGCCTAGGTATGTGAAACTCTTAGTAGTTGGTAGTGGGCGACCATTGAAGTTTATGGTTGGGTTATGGTATTCAGCTCTAGGAGGAGGTTGGAACATCACTTCTGTCTTTGAAGCATTGATAGTGAGGCCAAAGTCTGCAGCTGCTGTAGAGAAACAGTTGAATGTTCGCTGGAGCTCTGCTTCAGAGTGAGCAACAAAGGCTGAGTCATCAGCATTTAAAGCAGTTCCTGTACACACACCTCCTCTACTTTGGTTTTGGCAGACAGACGGCGCAGGTTGAAAAGGTTGCGAAGAGAGAGAAGAGTGTGGGTGCTAGGGTGCAACCTTGTTTGACACCATTGGTTACTGGAAAAGTGTCAGAAAGTTCTCCACCAATCACGACTTGGGCTTCCATGCCTTCGTGGATGAGCTTGATGATGTTGATGAACTTGTCAGGACAGCCATACCTGCCAAGGATTCTCCACAACATGTCTCAGGGGACGCTGTCAAAGGCTTTGCGGAAGTCAACAAATAAAGCTGCTCATGGCACTTCTCCTGAATCTGTCGTAGTGTGAAAATCATGTCGGTTGTACCACGACTTGGCCTAAAACCACATTGTGACTCAGGAAGGTGTTTCTCTGACAGAGACTGAAGCCGCATCACCAAGATCTTTGCATAGAGCTTCCCAGCGATTGATAGTAGGGTGATTCCTGTATAGTTGCCACACTCATGCCTGTCGCCTTTGTGCTTGTACAATGTAACGATAACGCCATCTTTGAGGTCTTTTGGCAGAGTTTCATTGTTCCATGATTCTGTTATTATGTGCAAGAGCTGTTCTTTGATGCGTATACCCCCAGACTTGTATATTTCTGCAGGTATTCTGTCAATCCCTGGAGCGTTACCATTGCTGCATAGTTGAATTGCTTTTATTGAAATCGACAGGGCACTGCTCGGCCATCGCTAGGGTTTTACAGCCTGCTCAGCATCTCCAAAAACTGCTGGGCAGTGCCAAAATTTCAGCAGCGACCGAGCAGGCTACAAATCGGTCGGTCGCTGCTCTGAGTTGTGACCGTAGCCTTACTTCGGCCGCCTACATGTAGACATCTGACTAGCAGCTTCCAGATTCTTAGTCCTACTGCCGTCGCCATTGATCCATCGATGCAGGTCTTTCAACACATAATCTGCATACTGGACCATTATAAAAATGGTCAGATAAAGATACACATTAATGGATAGTCTCGCCTTCGCTAAGATTAAAGTGCCAAACACTGCGCGACTGTTATGTTGACACACTCAGATCCCTTAGTTCTAGATCCAACGGAATGCCGAGGCATGACGGCTGGTGACAAAGGGACCCGGGTTTCCTGAGTTGCCTTCTCATACTAGGTTAGATCTTATTCCTAGCAATTCCTAATCGCAATTAACAATGATTCAAGACTCCATGAGAGAGTTTGTAGGAAATTCGAAGTTTGACCTGCCTGGTTACGCCATTCCCGTCAACATAGGGTTATGAACCTCACGTCAACACCAATGAAGTCTTAGCCTTTCCCGGGGGCAGGTGCCTTTACCCTATCAGACCTATCTGACCTACACAACCTAGCAGGCAGGGAACTTCGAGAAAAATAGGGGAAAGTACAGCGTACAGGGACAGAGGGAGACAGCTAGGGAGGCAGAGGGAGCTGATCCCCTCACTCTGGATATGGAGAACCAGCCCTTCTCCCAACATAAGGGATAACTACCATGATAACTGAACGTGCGCTCCGGGAGAGGGCACGTCCAGGTAATTGTGACCATTGACCGTGCAAGGAATTTTGGCCCGAGCCTGGCGCTGCTATCATTCATAAATTTTTCAATCGGCACCAGTCCCGCGCCTGGTACTAGCTTCAGCAGCGCCAAAATAGCCCTCTCCTGGCGCGGGCCACTTTGGCCCAACCCGTTCATAAACTCAAAATTTTGCGACTTAGCTCAGGCCTGGTCCGAGCCAGAGGAGTTTCTAAAAGGGGTAATACAGTAGTCATACAAATGATGCTGGTACCTCCAGGTGGGTGGGGGGGGGGGGGGGGAAGGGGAGAACTCAAAGATTCTAAATTAGCTAATTTTCATTCATTTTTTTTACCAAACAGGAATCATCAATGGAAGAGGGGATTACAATTGGTGGTAGTGCCCATGGGGGTTATAGGTTTGGACCCGATTGCCCAAAGTAAGGAGAGGTTGCCCCAGGGACCTGCAGTATTCCCCAAATATCAAGAATTTTGGTAGTTTTCCTAGGTGGTGCTTAGGTGAGCACAGGGGTCTCCCAAGATTTTTTTTTTTTTTTTGCATATTGTAGTTGTTATTATCATATTACTATCAACATAACTTGTGTATAGTGAGCATATTTTTTGATAACTATATGATGTCTAAAAAAAGAAATTCAGTGCTCAGTGTTTGTGGTTATCTGTCATAAACCATGCATGACTCATCAGTTGATAGAAAAGTGAAGCTTTGAAGGTTATTAACTACCCTCTTCCTTTATCAGACAGGCAACGGGGTACCTTTGCTGGCAGGATGTAGTCTTAGTTCAAGACCTTCTTGATTGGCAGCATATGATATTTATAGTGTTAGTGACTCTAGCTTCTTTCTTACGTAATTCAGACAGTAGAGCAGTGCTCAACAAAAAGTTTTGATGATCACTTGTAAGAACAGTGTTTATACGTACAATTGGACTACAAAATGCCTGCAAACATGCTTACAAAAACTGCTGGCAAGTCACAAATCTTGGCAATATTTCCACAGGTGGAAGCAGAATGCTGCCATTTAATAACTACATTGTAGCAAACAAATATTAGTACTCCATATAGCATCCTTAGTAACCCTGCAGTCATAATACATCTACATAATCCAATTATTCCCATGGAATTTCATCTCATTGTATTATATAGCATAGCACATGATAGCCATGTGTTGAATATTGAAATTCAATTCATTATTTAGAAATGAGAAACTAAGATGTCACTTGATCTCTCTTTTTTTTTTCTTTTTTTTTTTGAGTGATCAGGGCAAAATTTATTAATCTATTCTTAGGGATTATTTTGTCCCAAGTGAACATCACATTTTTATTTTTCGTTACATATGGCTAAACTACACTTTAAACAAGTTATTGTAGTAAAGCATTATTAGTACAGTGCTGTTGTAGAGCCTCCCCGTGCCTATGAAATCATAGGGCCAGTGCCCAGTAGGTTAAGTAAAATCTTCAATTAGGTTTAGGGGAAGAGTAGAGTCTAGCGCTGTTAAGAGCAAAGACTAGGTTAGGGCAGAGGGATACTTAAAATGATATCCCTAGCAATCTGCTCAGCAGTCAGTCAGAAGTGTGTCTCGAGCCAAAAGGAACAGCTCCCTGGTACTCCATTGTGTAAAAAAACTTCATTCACATCCTGGTGAGATTAATGGCATCCAAAGTAAAGAAAAAAAGTGAGTACTGTATTAATGGTGTGTGTTCATTATCAAGTTAAGGGTCGTGGTAGGAAAATGTATTTCAGTGAATTTCATCGGATTGTTGGACTGTGTAGTTGCTGCACTAATTCCCTTGGAGAGAGGGATTATAGTATATATCTAGACCAGCCTTATGTAAACGGAAATATAAAGAGCCAGCTGAGGATGGCACACTCTGCAAGCAACAAATTAGGACATAAATCTCTTTGTGGAGTTGTGATTGTCGTGTGATTTGTTGCCTCATAATTCAGGCATCATTGTGAGCTCCACAGCTTTGTTCCCGTGCACACATGATGAAGGTGTTTTTATTTGGTAGGTAGAAAGGGGCTATGCTGTGCTGTAATGATTGCTGTGCAAAAACCAGTCACTCATTTTGTCCAGTTGTACTTATAGACCTGCGGTAAAAATCATAAACTAAATCATACTATTCTCAATCTTGTAGCATGGACCTTCTGTAATCTGTGATTTTCCCCCCTAATGACTTGCCCAGCAGATTGGATAATTTGTGTGTTCATCGTTTCTAATAGAATGTTTGAGAGTCAGAACTTGCTATGAAGATCAAACAGTACTCTTTAGTATTCTTATTATTTTATATAGACTCTCCTTCCTTCCCCACAAACATAATTATACATGTATGTGTATGGCAGGCATTAATCAGGGAGCAACATTTACTTGATTCTTGAGTAAACTGTCCTTGGTGTTGTGATATGTCTTGTGAAATCCCATTCACTCTTATAGAGGATTATAGTTTAGGAGAGACACACCTTAAAAAAAAAAAAATGCTCTATGCTACATACATTATCCAATTCATGTAGGACAGTGACAGGAGTGCCTCCAATTACAAGATTGCTTGTTTGTTTTGTTTTGTTTTTGACATCCACACTTTGAGGAAGAACTATGATACATGTATGCCAGCATTTTGTATACTGCACTAGGAATATTCTGCAGGGTTTTTTTTTTTCCTGATTGGATAGTCTCATGCTGCTTATAAAGTTGCAAAAAGTTTCTGTAGTTTATTATGTTTGATCATAGATATATATTCTATACTTTTTAATTTTTTCTCATTAAAGTAGAAATCAGTATTGTAAAAAGCAATGTACAAAACAAAAGCAATAGTCAGTGAAACTGTCAGTGGAATATGAATAGTAAAAAAAAGAAAAATTTAGGCCATTTTAATGTTGATCATCATCTCATCTCAGATTGAAAGAAAAAAGTTCTCAGGGGCCTTGGCAAACACTGAGGATTGCAACAATCATACACGACTGTTTCATTATCTCATTAAGTGAATGAACACATTAATCATCTCCAACAACTAATTAGTATTTTGAGTAAGTGATTATTAACCCTTGGTAAAGCTATTAGTGCATTTGTCTTTCAGAATAAACTGTAAACTTAACCATTTTGAAGTCTGTGTAGTTGTCCGACATATGCATTTTTTGTAAATGCTTTGTTGAATGTTGTTAATGCACAGTAATGATGAGTTAGAGAAGCTCCAAAACAATCACTTTTTCAACCTTATGCTCAATTTAAACCCCTGCTCATTGACTTTTCCCCCTATGATCCACAAACTGTACCATTTTGTCCTTGCTATCTCTTTGATACAACACTATTACTATCCAAATCTGTCGCAATGTTAGAAGCTGCTTTAATACAATGGCTTTTCTGATGAGCTCTAAGAGAGGAAGTATGTACAATGTACTTTGTAAGATGGGAAGCTTGGGTGGCACACATAGGGCTATAACTAGTTTCTTCCTCTCTGTGTTCTCTAGACATAGAGTCCTTTAGCTCTTATGTCTTTAAAAATATTGAGAAAATGTGAATACATGGTTTCAATGAACATTCTTTATATTTACAAATTAACAAATCACCTTTTCAGATTCTATGCAAAGACAATGAGTAGTCTTACAATCTTAGAAATAGATTATTTTGCACTTTCATGGATGTTTGTCAGAAGAGTTAGGTGTATGACTGTTTTTCTTTGACTCATGTTGTTTTGATGGGAAGTGTCTGGTACTCACAAGACCATGCTACCTGATGTTATGAGGGACACTATGTTCCTGAGAGTTGTACTCATGTGTCAAAGAGGGATTTATTCTTCTCCTGAATTGTACCGTGAAAGTGCTAATTAGTTAAGGAGATTAAATCAGATGTGTGTCACGGATGTACAGAAATAGTCCATATGAAAAGTGAACAGTCTAATTGAGATAACCACGAATCCAAATTGCATAGGCCAAGATGTCATGTGTGTCTTAACTTTTTTCAAGGTAATGGTGAAGTAGGAAAGTCCAATCTTGTGTCCAGTTGAATAAGCACATATTCATAAATATACTTTTCTCTTCTTCTCTTACCCTTTTTATTAGCTGAAAGGGTTATGTCAGTAATGGAGGATATACAGTACAATGTAAGGTACATTTGTAAAACGGGTTGGATTTTCTTTTCCCACTCAACTCTGCCTTTGTTTTAATATGATTTATATATGTATTGCCACTATTGATGTACCTGTACTGATGATTTGTTGTTGTTGTTGTTGTAATAATTGTATTTTGTTCGTGTTTTGTATATGTAATTTATTTTGTCTCATTGTAGTTCAGATGCAATTCAGCCACATTTGGCTGTGAAGTTTAATGATCAATAAACCATTCAATCAAACTTACTAAATTATACATGTAGGCATTGGGGGATTTTCAGGAAGTACACACACACACACATACTCTTTTATTTCAAAGATCTTTGGAAGTTTGCAGATCTATAGAATTTTTTTTTTTTATTATAAAATAGAAAAATGATGCAATGCTCTTTTTATAGTCTTCTCTGGTGAAATATTTAGTAGATATTTGAGTCACTGAATGACAACATTCCAATGCAGCTGTTCTTTTACTGCTTAAATTGCTGAAAGAGAAACAATCTTTTAAGAGAAGCAACTTAACATATTCCACATTAGTACAAAAACCTAAATAATTGTAATCTTAGACAGTTTACAACTGGACATGTTTGCTGTTGTTGGTTTGTTTGTTTGGTTTTTTTTTTTTTTGGGGGGGGGTGAGGGTTACTCTAGCACTATGATAAGTATTGTATGAGTTCTGCATTATCAGCACTTTAGAATATTTTTGTAATATCCATGAATGTTTCCTGCCATCATACTTGGTGATGAAATCAATTTCCCTGGTTTTCTGTTAATTGATTCTTTTTTCTGTTGGTGAAATGCACTTTTTGCTATACTGTTTGTGTTGTTGGGAGGCATAGCCAGCCTTAAGACAAGACCATAGGAAAAGAATATGAGTTGCTGTGATTAAAAGGAAGTACGCATGCATGTGCAAATTTTCAGAAAATCAGTATACTGCTCTAGTGACCAATGGGTGATTTCAAGTTCGGTGCTAGTGCTAGTGCTAGTGCTAGCCCCCAAATAACAGCTTAAATCGACCTCCAACACCGACGGTCAGATTAACGAGGCGATACCGATCAAAATTATCGATCACCAGCACTAGGTGTTGGAATCACAGCACCGCGAGTCTGCGGAAATTGCGCGACGAAAAAAAGTGATGGTGCATAGTTGAAGTCATATATAAAAAGATGTAGCCAAAACTACTTAGTTTTAGACACGTAACGAGGAAGACTGATTAAAATGCCACAAATTTCATCCCTTCTTTAAAACACAATTTTGCTCCCAGGCTCAGATTTCTATGGCCATGTCTGGAGTGTTCGCGTTCTTTACGTGTGCGACCGTTGCATTAGCATAGACTTTGCACGTAAAACGTGCATCTCTTATAGAAGTGATTACGGGTCTCGCACAGCAACGCTAACACCAGCACCGAACTTGAAATGACGAAAATGATAATCCCTAGGGGTTAGTGTTAGTCAATAGGGAAAACGCACGTAAATCGCTAACACAGACGGTGGAGCTCGGTTCAGCAGACGACATTCAACACCGAGCCCGGCACCAGCAACCGGAAATACGTCATAATTTTTGAGGTCAACTCCCAACACCGACGTGATTTCAAGTTTGGTTTTATCGCCGGTGCTAGTGCTGAGATAGCACTAGCACTAGCACTAGCACTGAACTTGAAATCACCCAATATATCATAACATCAGACATATATGTGTTTTACATTTGTTCTTATGGGTAGACTGAACTAATAAGTCCCCCTCCCAATAGTATCAGCACAAATAGACAAATATTATACCAAAAGCCTGCTTTTGACTCTTTTTTGACCATAAACTGCAAATATCGATTGTTCAACGGGTGCAATGCAAAACTTCTTTGGTGTGTTAGCGTCTTATTATTTTGGTCATGAGACTTGACTTCAGCAGTTAATATTTTGTTGGGTGAAAATATTTTTTAAATTCAGAATAGCAGGAAACAAATCTCACATTTCTGTGCAAGATTACTTTTGATCTCAGTGTATACAATCTCAAGAAATTCTGTAAAGTGCAGGGCAGTGCAGTTCTTCTTAGAAGGTGTGTGGTCTTCTTCAGTTCAAAATAAAGGGTGACGTGGAGACCCATGATTGTCTTGCCACGAGGATTAGCTCATATTGTAGTCAATCTTTCCATCCTGTTTAGAGTTTCGTAAATATCACCTTGATGATGCCTCCACATGGAGCACTATAGAAGGAATGGCCAATTATTTGGAAATTTTAGAGTTTTAAGAAGTGCCATCACTGAAAAAAAAAAGTTTTTTTTTCTCTCTCTCAAGGATATGGTTTAAACTAAGCAATGAAACAAAGCCAAAGGCTTTAGGGAATATTCCTATAATTTCATAGTGTAAATCACTGTGGGGTCTTGTTTGCATCATTGTAATTGCCCATTATATGACATTTTAAGCAGCGTCACTCCAGATATCAAGAGATGTGGCAAGGTGTGAGTAATTCAAGTTGGTCTATCGATACACTGTAAGAGGTACACTTAGATATTAGATGCCGGATCTGAGATATTATTAAAATATAGTATTTTTAAAATAATATTTTCATTATAACTGCTTGTGCTATGCTTTATTTTCTGATTTTGAAATTGAAAGTCATGGAGTTTTTATTCTAGGAAGTTTATTTATTAGGGAGTAAACTTTATTGTCATTGCGATTACACTTCATTATGCGTCTTTCTTCTGTTGTGTATGAAAATTCCAGCTATAAAACCTGATGTCATGCACACCCTGTATTTGCTCTCCTTCTCTCTCACAGATTCAGACTCTTATGGAGAGAAAGACCCATTCAAGCTAAAGAAGGAGAAAAAGGAGATTGACAAGAAGAAAAAAGAGAAAGGATACAAGACATTTGAGGCGGAAAGCTTCTCAGAAGAAGATGATGAAAGGTATGTGTACAACTCAGCTACCGGTATATTTGTTTGGCTTGCATGCATCTCGTATATAGGACCTAGATAGTAATGTAGGCTTAATTCATATGATGCAGTTATCCATAACGTGTTCTTAAATGCACTAATATCTGTGTCCTTCTTTTGAGAACTACTTGCAATTGCCTCTATTGTCCAGAAGAGGGCTGTTGGGATATCATTATACAATTGAATGTTTAATCAATCTTTCCCACCTTACCTTATTTGTGAAAATTTATTTGACTGACAGAGAAAGTTAACAAGTAGTGATTGCAATTGTTACCTATGCATATCATGCTAGAATATCTCCACAAGCTTCTGCCCTATTTAGTCAGTGGCATATCCATTTAAGACTCGGGTCATTGTAAATAAAGACAGTGAGCACAGATATAATTCTGCGGGTAGTATATAGTGTACACTGCATACCTTGATTTCCTTATTGTCTACTGAAGGATGACTCCAGGAAGAAAGTGATATATATTAGTTTACTTCCTGTATTGAATGTCGAGTGCTAGTGCTCTGGCATTACACTCAACCCTGACAGTCCATGCACATGGGAATAGAGCTTGCCAACCAGTGTCCAGAAAGATTTGTGGTATCTTGTGACCCAGATAGCTGGAGGTACAGTTTGTGAAGAAGTCCTCACTACAGACTGTGGCTACTGATGGATCAAGTCAAGTTCTCTAGTGTGCTCACAAAGTTTTGTGTAATTATCTACCCGGTCTCTGATATTGCATTAGGCATGAGACTCATGCCTTAGGAGTCTTCCTCAGGCTCATAAGCCTGACAAGCTTTACTCATGCTTCACAAGAGATGCCCCCAACAACAATGACAACAACAAACAAAGCAACAACATGGATTTCCAACGACTGAAAAGTCAAATTTTGAGACCTATTAGTACCTACTTGCTAGTACGCAGTAGCTGCCAGATAATAGAACAGAGACCAGAGAAAAGTTCTTCTCTCTGTCTCTCTCTCTCTCTGTCTCTCTCTCTCTCTCTCTCTCTGTATGAAAGGAGTCACAGAATATACTTCATGTCTTTTTCATGTTCTTTTTTTTTTTCAATGTATGGCATGTATATGCTGCTAGAAGTAGTTCATTTTCTTTAGCATAGTGAACTCACACTTATATACACACATATCAAAATTGGAGATAGGATACATGTGACTACATGTATAGCTTTAACAGTGGATTTGAAAGCAAAAGTCATACCAGCTATTGGTATGTTAAAAAACAGAAAGATGGAACTTCATTTTCCTCCCTTGATCATAGACATAAGCGCACACACACACACACACACTTATGTTTACTCCTCATATCCTCTTTTTGCTTTGTGAGCTGGCATATTTGTAGACTACAACACAAGGTCATTTTGTTTTCTGGAATTAAAAAAAAAAAAAAAAATCCAGGTCAATGAAGCAATATAGCACAAACCAGTTGGACTACCAGCATACTACTGATAGTCTTGGAGTGGTCAATCTGAACTCAACAGGAAACCAAATTATTTACAATGGAATGCAAGTCATTTTTTCAATCTAAATAATGATGACCAGAATAGATATCTTAATAATCACATGTAATTCTCTGAAGCCCTATGGAAAAGTAATGAATGTTGCAGTCATTGTTGTAGTTGTTGTTGTTTGCAATTATGCCATGCCAAACAGGGTCAAATTGTGTCCATTCCCACAGACGTTCAGCATTACCAGTTAACAATGAGAAATATATAAAAAATATATAAAAATACTGTAAAAAATGATATATTCGCAGCATGAAATTTTCGCGAATTGGAGCCGACGACCTTTTTTGCGGCATGAAATTTTTCGCGAATTGCCAGTGGCATTCGATGCATGTATAGTGTAGACGAGAACTTTCGAGTGCATTTTAATTTCACGAATCTTGACGCTCGCGAAATTTGCGAAATTAAAATGCATGCAAATATTCTTCATTTTACATCGTTCATTACGATTTCTGCTCTATTTTGTTTTTACAGAGGAAAGGGCAAGAAGAGACCAAGTCTCTTCAAGAGCCGTTTTGCTCCGTCTGCCAAGACAAAGCCAAAGGACAGAGTGAAGGGTGTAGAGAAGGATGGAAAGACAGATGAAAGGAGACTGAGCAAGGACAAGATCAAGGAGGAGAAGAAGGTGAAGGGTGGAGTGGAAGAAAAGAAGGTTAAAGGCAGCAGTGAGGAGAAGAAATCCAAGGGTGTGACTGATGACAAGAAGAGGAGTAAAAGCAAAGAAAGGGAGAAACTAAAAAAGAAGTCACATACCATCGACATTCCCAACGTAAAACCAGGTGAGTAGCAAAAATAGACTGCTTTTCTTTATCTTATGGTATCCTGGTACATCAGGATGGGCAAAAGACATGATATTGATCTCTTCTGTAATGGAGACTGTTCAAAATTGAGCATCTGTTTTCACAAGTGTTATGACGTGTTTGATGTAAACTGCACATAGTCACAAGCAGATATGAGGCTGAATTTTACGCCACTTCACCATACGCTGATATGTGGTAACAGGTGCCACATAGAGTATGCACACACGTTTTGTTTTGTCAGACTTGTGCGTTGACTTGAGGTGAGTCAGAACAACTTTTAACATTTTCTATTTTTGTTGGATGATACCAACAAACTTCTGTTCGACACTGAATAGTCTATGATTCAGAAAACACACCACACAGAGGCTCTGATGCATGCCTAAAGATACAAAGAATCAAGGCTGCAAAGAATCCCAGAGCTTAAAGTATTTTGGACTAATGGGAAATTGTGTGCATCTCAGAATACAATACAGAGTGATTCTACCCAAAGATTAATAGATACTTTTAGGTATTTTGAAATTACAAACATTAATTTTTCATGCTTGGTTAAAGTTGATGTCATGAAAATTGCCATTGTATGTACTGTAGATAGCTAAATTATGAAGCGAAATATAGTTTTGTAGTAGTATTGTAGGGAAATGGGCATAGTTTAAGGAAGTGTGAAATCTGACATGAGCCAAACAACTGAGGAGGTTCTCCACTTTTTATGACTCACTTACAATGTATGTGACTAAGACAGCTAATTTGAGCAGCCCAAATGACAAAAGATCTTAATTTGTTATGACCATATAGGTTGTAAATGTATTGTTATTCATTGAATGTTCTCGTGCATTCGTTAAAAAGAATTTTCTCAATAGGGTCATTCCTCAATTACTTTTGAACCATCATAATCATGTCCACTCTCTATCTCTCACTCTCTGACAAACAGATGTTCAGAGTTGTCCTCATGAGGAAGTTGTGAATATCATGGCTTGGTTTATTATATCTGATCCCAGATACACATTGTAATTGTGACATATTGTGGGATCCAAGCACCTTTGAATGTTCTTTACAGAGAAGTGGCACTATAAGTACACATTTGAATGTTGTTCTTCTTCATCATTATCATCATAATCATCATCATCATCATCATCATCATCACTGTCATCATCGTCATCATCATCATCACTGTCATCATCATCATCATTATCATTGTCATCAGCAACTGTGCTATCCATGTTGACTCTTTGTACACTTCTACCTTTAAAGGGATGGTACAGTATTGGTTGAGATGAGAATTGGGCATTTAACTTTTTGCAAGATACCGAGAAAACATCTATAAAATAGTACAGAGCATACAATTTTAAGAGGAGGAATTCAAAGTTTATTTGATGAAAATCGGGTTTGGAATGACTGAAACATTCAAAAACATTGTAAAACAAAGCAATCGTAATAAAAGGTGGGTCCCACTTTATTACAATTGCTCTGTTTTGGATGTCTCAGCCATTTCATTACCAATTTTCATCAAATAAACGTTGAATTCCTCCTGGAATTACATGTTCTTTCATATTTCATAAGAGGTTTCTCATTATCTCACCAAAAAATGTTAGAAACTTGAAATTAGGTCTCAACCAAAACTATACGACCCCTTTAAATATCAATCCTTGAAGTCATGATGGTGTTTCTGTTTTGTAGTATCAAAATTATTGATGATTTAATAAACCCCACCATGAATTGGGCAGAAGTGTCATGTACTGTAGATGTCATAATGTGTAGAGCAGCGGTGGACAATGCATGCAATTCCATTCACTTCCCAAAAACACAATTGCAACCAAATGATGGCATTTGTAATTAGTACAGATTCCTGATAGCAAATAAACTGACATTAGTGACATGGCATTCCAACTAACATGCAGCAGCTGCAGTTGCACAAAAGAAAAGGAATACCTCACCTTACAGATCAAAACGGCAACTTTTTTTTTTCATTCAAGTTAAGAGTTTATCATTTTTACTAGTTTCTTTTATCAATCCCAAGCATAAAGGATACTAACAATTTTAACACTAAGTTGATTTTTTTTTATTCTTTGTTAAGGAGTTAGCTTTCTCTTGTCATGTATTTTCAAATTACTTTTTTTTTATGTAGTAAACAATTCACTTAAAGAATGGAAATAGAAGTAATGTCAGAATATTGCAGTTGACTATCAGAGCTTAAATGATCTCTTTCTTTTTGCATGTTGAACATCACACATTTTCACATTTAATGGAAAGGCCGACACATTTTTTAAAACCATTCTTGAAAACTATCCAATAGTAATCCACCACCTCACTCTCAATTCTTTACCAATTTTCATTTTAAAGATTTTGTATTGCAAGCAGTTTTATTGTAGTATGTTATATTTAATAGAATACTAAATTATCTTTTCATAGTTCCTTTTAGGTTTGTAGCAAATAACTGTCTCTATTGAAGCTGTTTTGATATACAATATTGGTAATTTAATACAGTACAAGTGAGCTGCAAAAAAAAAAAAAAAAAAAACTTAACACAAAAAAAAACTCACTAAAATTTGTCAATGTAAAAAGATGTTTGCATGCCATCAAAGAGGCTGTGTTTAGGATATCTGGGTAATGTCAGTGCTGTGTATCTTTGCCATTAGTGAGATTAGTGTTGTTTGTGGTGTGGTCTATTGAGTGGATGTACTCACCTCCCTTTGCCATGTGTTGTGTTCCAGGAATAGACTGGAATCAGCTCTACAGGATGGGGATGTAGGATTAGCTTGGAGTTAACCTTAATCCCAGCCAGATTTAGTCATAAAGATTATCACTAAGTATATTTGTGGCCACATCTGATATTTGAGTAAGTGAAAACTGAAACCACAAAAGTCCACATGTGTGACATCCAATGACAGTGCTAGATCTACTCAGTTCTGTTCTCCCTCATGAGTGTTTATCTGGTCTGTACCAAAACAAAGTTGTCCTCTACCCTAACGCTGCCAATGTTCTAATATCACTATAGGCATTATGTGCTGACAGTTAGTATGAAATAAGCACAGATATGATGAATCTCTGCTTCAACAAGCAAATTCTTGAGGCACATGGGCTTAAAAGAAACATAAAAGGAATTCTCTGTGTGTTGCTAGTGAGTTCACAAGCGCAGTATAATGGAGCCCAATGACTGTGTGCAATGAGATTGACATGTACACATGTACCCTGCCATGAAGCACAGATGTTAGTTAATAGTACATTTGTAGGTGAGAGTTTCATTCGTTTCTACATCAAATAGATAATTCATGTAATATTTCACGTGCATGGGAAAATAAGAACAATTCCAGCGAAGACATACATTGTATACTACCAAACTAAGATTTGTTAAGTACTGCGCTTTATTGAATATCATGCCAGAGAAGCATATGACTTGTGTAGACATGCAATATGTGTGTAATTTACTGATATTTACAAGAGCTGAAGCTTTTAGTCGGCAGCCTGGTTCAAACCATATGCTGTTGTATGTCTGTACACACATACTCCAGGCAAATAAGGCTGGATGGATTTCAGTTCCCTGCTGTTGAGAAAGAGGTGTGATGACAACTAACAGGTAATTATTGCCATTGATCATTTCAGAGCCCGTCTTTGGTGCACCCTTTGAAGATGCAGTCACCAGGAGCAAACTGTATGACAACATTGAGCTGCCAAGGGTGGTGCGGGAATGCATCGACTGTGTGGAGGAGTATGGTAATCTGTTCAGAATAACTTCTGTTATTTTCTTGTTGTTGTTGTTGTTGTGTTTTTTGGTCCTTGCTCTTCATACTTTAAAATCCTGTAGATCTATCCTGGCCCAAACTCATTGCTACTTGACAAACTGAGAGAATAATGAAAAATAAAGGATTACTTTTGTTTTACAATATCTAGGAAGGTGAGGTTGGTAAAGTTGAATTCCCCTCTAAGACTCTATACAACCTTCAGAACAAATATGGTTTCTTTTTAAGAGGACTATATTTGAATATACTGTATGTGACCCTGCATGGCAAAACCAACAAAAGGTCGCCAGACACAGATTTTTATACCCCCGCCATACGTAGTGTGAAGGGGGTATATAGGAATCACCGCGATGTTGGTCGGTCGGGCGGGCGGGTGGGCGGTTGGTCGGTCTGTCGGTCTGTTGCAAAATCTTGCGTCGCGAACTCCTCCTACAGTTTTGAAGCAATTTAAATGAAACTTAGGGTAAATGATGATATTGAGGTATAGATGTGCAAGACATGTTTTTGTGTTTGTCAGACAATGCGTTGCCATGGTAACCATAATTTTACCTAAACCTTGTGGATTGAATAACTTCCATAGTATTTAAGCAGTCAATTTCAAAATTGGTATCTATAATGATCTATAGGTGTAGTTATGCAAGACACTCTTTGTCTTTGTACTTGACAAAGCGTTGCGATGGTAACTGCATGTTTTCTTCGAAATCTTGTGAACAACTTCCACAGTTTTGAAGCAATTGAAATCAAATTTGGTAGGCATTAAATTTTGAGGCATAGATGTGCAACACATAATTTTTGTGTTTGTCAGACAAAATGTTGCCATGGTAACCATAATTTTACCAAAACCTTGTGGATTGAATAACTTCCACATCATTCAAGCAATTAAGGTCAAATTTAGTATGTATGATGATTGGGAGGTGTAGTTATGCAAGACACCAATGTGCTAATATAAGAAAAATGTGTTGCTATGGTAACCACTCATTTTTGTATCAAATTGAACCATTCAAGCTATGAAGGTGAAATTTGGTGTGTATGATGCTCTTTAAGTGTAGTTTTGCAAAATGTCCTTTGTATTTGTATCGGACAATGCATTGCCATGGTAACCGCATTTTTTTAAAATCCTGTGGAGTGAACTTCTTTCACAGTTTTCAAGCAATTTAAACCAAATTTGGTGGGCATTATGGCCCTGAGGTATAGATGTGGAACACATAATTTTTGTGTTTGTCACACAAACCGTTGCCATGGTAACCACAATTTTACCAAAACCTTGCATATCAAATAACTTTTCCATCATTCAAGCAATTAAAGTCAAATTTAGTATGTATCATGATCTAGAAGTGTAGTTTTGCAAGACACCAATGTGTTAGTTTAAGGAAAATGTGTTGCCATGGTAACCACTCATTTTTGTATCAAAATAAACCATTCAAGGTATGAAGGTCAAATTTGGTGTGTATGATGGTCTTTAAGTGTAGTGATGCTGGGGGAAAGCATGTTTCCATTTGCTGTAAGTTTTATACTCAGTGTCAACTCAGTAATTGTACAGTAAACTAAAATCATTCTGTTTCCAATTCGACAAGTGCACAAACTTGGTATTAACATCATTGCCCTCATGACATCACATACTATAAAGCAACACTAGGAGCGGGGGTATTAATCACCTTCAGTGATAATTCTAGTTAGTTCAGGGTAGATTTTGACATAGCAGACTTTAAGCTTTAAAATGATATATAACTCAATTCAACTTGACTCTCCTAACTTATCTAAATATTGGAAAGAAAGCACACACTCTGGAAAAATGTGGACTGAGATAAAAAGGCTCTGAAGTATAGGGTCTATTTCAGCACTTACCGAGCCTTGCTCTGTTCAATGAATGGGACAAAAAACAGGATGTAAAACTTCATAGCAACAACAATGACGGGATTATCAGATTTAGCTAAAATTGATTATGCCGTATTAACACTATCTATCCATGACTAATACCAACTCAAAGCAGTAGCATCAATCTTTCAGAAGTCATTAGAGTTGAAAGTGAAGAGTTTAAAGGTAGGGAATACCTTTTACAGACCTCTCAAAATGCAGCAAAACATTAAATATGAACCTCAGGGGACTTGTTTAGGCCACTGCTGAGAAATTTGAAAGTCAACAGTTATCTACAATTTGAATAATGCACAAAACTCAACTACTCAGTAGTTCTGTGTGTCAGCCACACTTAAGCCTTTTTGTTGCAGTCATCTGTATTTTTTATCTATAAACACAAATCTAAAAGTATAAGAGCTGATGTAATAACATATAGAGTGTGTGGCAAGAATGTATATAGAAATGTTTGTAAGTTTTGATGAACTTTCTTCACAAAATATACATGATGGACACACATGCAGTGCATTGGTCTGCAAAGGTAGCCTAGTAATGTACTGGAATTTACGGTGAGCCCCGAAAAAAATTCAATTCAAAATCATCTAACGGTCAATAAAAATGTACTAAATGTGTATTGAAACATTTGAAGAACAAAGTGCTTGAGTTTCAGGACCTTTTGAGATTTGCAGATGTGATAATTATTTGTGAGTGCACAGAAATCTGAACTGCTGCACCACCCATGAATGATTCAGTGAGTCACTTTGACCACTAAAGTTACTAGATTCACCCAACAGCTGTCAGTGCAAAATGTACATGTACATGTATATATATGCATGACCATCATTGAGCAGAGCTCAACTGGTAGGTTTTTCTACTAAACATAGTTTGAACTTAAATTTAAAGGTGACAGTTAAGAAATGGTAATAGCAAAAATGAAGTGGCACTAAAGTCTCTTTTCTTCTACATGTAACAATTTAATTGTAGACTGTGACCATGCATCACAAAACCAACAAAAAGTCGCACCCCATGATTTTACATGAGGACTCAATAAAAGGTGAAACGGGTCAACGTAGTCAATTTTGAGTTTTTCATATTTTCTGATAGAGCTATCCTTCTTCTACATTATTTATAGGTTTGGGATCATAACATGACTGGGAAGGTGTGCTTTCAGCAGTTTTTCTACAACCCTTTTTTGTAGAGTAGTGTGAAAAGGTTATGTCTAAATAAAAGCCCCTTCTCATTTCTTGAAAATCATTTTTACCTTTTTAAAGGATAATGCTACTGTTTTGAAAGTTGGCATTAAACATGGAAAGAATGTGTTGATAGAGCATGCTTAATTTCAGCTTAATCTGATATCCCTTCATTGTTGTTCCTCTGGTGGTTTACATCCTGTTTTTTTTTTTTTTTTGTCCCATTCATCGCACAGCTAGTGTGGCTTGGTAGAGATTAAAGGGATGGTACAGTATTGGTGGAGATGACAATTGGGTTTTTAACTTTGTGCGAGATACCAAGAAAACACTTATGAAATAGTACAGAGCATACCATTTTAAGAGGAATTCAAAGTTTAATTGATGAAAATCGGGTTTGGAATGGCTGAAACATCCAAAAACAAAGTAAAACAAAGTGATTGTAATAAAAGGTGAGTCCCACACTTTATTAGAATCGCTCTGTTTTGGATATCTTTGAAAATCTTGGATAACATTGAATTCCTCATGGAATTACATGATCTTTCATATTTCACAAGAGGTTTCTCATTATCTCACAAAAAAATGTTAGAAACCTGAAATTTAGGTCTCAACCAAAACTATACGATCCCTTAAAGGCATAATTTACCATTTGCAGATGAAAGCATTAGTGCTTTAAAATAGTTCTAAAATGTGAGTTAGGGATAGAAACAACCACTGTCAAAATTTGAATCCGTATAATCGATGTTAAGTGTTGTTAAATACACAAAATGTGAACAATAGTTATAATAAAAATGTTTCCAGACTAAACCGTATACAGTTACGGTTTACTGAGAAAAACCCTGATATCTCCTTATATTTTAGGTTTTATTGCAAATATTTCATATGGTAGGATGTTTTATGATACAACAGACCTACACATATGCATCAAATGTGATATCTTGAACATTTTTGAAATCACTGCTCCCAAAGGTAAACTGGACCTTTAAGTGCTTGAATAGACCTTGTACTTCAGAGCCTGTTTTCTCTGTTCACACTTTCCTGGAGTGTGTGCTTTCTTTCCAATATTTAGATAGGTTAGGAAGAGCCCATTTGAATTGAGTTACACATTGTTTTAAAGCTTAGAATCTGCTTTTTCAGAATCTGCCCTTAACTAAAAATCTGGCAACTTTTTGTTGGTTTTGTGATGCAGGGTCACAACTTTTGTTTGTTGTCTTTAATTAATTTTTCTGTATTTATGGAAGTTGACCAAAGATAAGGAAAACTTATTTCAGGCACTGTCACCACTGTGGCAGAGGAAACCTGGGTTAAACAAAGTTTGGGAAGGATATCAGTTGACATCTTGATGCTTGATGTATGTTGTGACAACCCTGCTCTGGAACTATATCACTGACACCCTGCCACACCAACTGACGTCAATGCACAGACGGCAGTGCCAAGCACCCACCCGCCACAGTTTCCCTCTCAGATTCGATGGAAGATCTGCCAAGTAAAAAGAATAAAGAAAGACATGCTCTTACCTTAGGTCATCTTTCAGTTAGAAATATACCAGCCAATCAGGTGTCATTTCTACTGCTATATACAGGAATGACTCATAGCTTTTGTTAAAAATACATTTCATTAAATCTTGTTTGATGTAGAAATTGCAGGATGTATTGTTAGTTGAAATATTTAACTGCCAAAGCAATCCCCTTTTGTCCTACACCGAGGTTTAATACTTTAAAATGAGTGAGTCTATCTGCCATAAATATGTATTATTGTTATTCATTTCAGGGTTAGTTCATGACCACTTCATATACATATATTTGTGTTTATGTGTTTATCATAGTGTTGTTGTTGTCATTATTTTTTTTGGAGGCAGCAAATTGTCTATGTGTGCCATATAGCCACTCAAAAAATTCTCTACCCTCAGGCTGAATTTATATGGAGATTCCTTTGATATTGGAAAGGGCCAGCCAATTTTTTCTAAGAGAGGAGCTACATCATCATCATTATAAGTGGGGTTTTAGTTACAAAAGTGAATTAGGAAGTAAAAGTCACATATGGAAGGCTTCTTGGAAATGTAATGAGTAGTAGTGAATAAGACTTTCACAGTATACAACTTTAGTTTGTTAGTTGCTTCAGATATTTTTGTGGCTGCCATGAGATATTAGTACTTGATTAATTCATTGTGTTCATGAAATTCTATGAGGAGGAAACAAAGTAGGGAGAGAGATTACAGAAATCTGCAGATCTGAGTAGAATCTTTGTAAAAAGTTTATCAGAGTGGGTTTGTGCATTTCATGCGTACTTACTTACTTACTGCCCGTTATGCCATAGGCACGTAGGGCAGCAACAAAAGTCTGCCATTTGGCTCTGTCCATGGCCAGGCGCTGTAGTGTCCCCCAGGTGTGGTTCAGGTCCCTCATCCCTCTCTCCACAGTTTTTCTCCATGTGTTTTGGGGTCTCCCGCCCCTCTTCCTCCGCCCTTCTGGAGTCCAGTAGAGTGCTGTCTTGGTAATGCTGTCCTGTTCTTTCCTGAGCACATGACCAATCCATCTCCAGCGCCTTCTTTGGATGATTGTGTCCATGCATTCCAACTGGCATTTGTCATAAAGCTCTTCATTTGATATTGTATTTGGCCAAAAATTACATTTCTTTGCATTTCATGCAAAGAAATGTAATTCAAAACCTCAGTGGAGGTTTAGGAAACTTAATTGGGCATTAAAAAAAAAAAAAAAACATTGACTGAAAGCACAATGTTAAAGGAGGCATTTGTAAAAATTTGTCTTATAAAATGTGCATATTGTTTAGCTCAAATTGCAGCACCTAAAAAAAAAAAAAAAAAAGATGATTAAGTAAACTAAAGGAATACACTCTAATGGGATTACATTACAGCATACTATTTTACTTTTTTTTAAAATTACATATCATGTCATATTATGTAGTATCTTTTTTAGAACACTGCAGCAAAATTCCATATATTCTTTTACATAATCAGGTGCATGTATGATAGGGTCAATGAGTTTGTTAAAAGAAAATGTGCTGCAAAATCTTTCCGTATACCAGGGCTCCACACTAACTTTTATTTTTGGTGGCCCAAAGGCAAACATCCGACCTTTTTTGGTGGCCCGATCAGGCCACCAAATTCTTCATTTCTGAAATTTTGGTGGCCCGACTTGCGTTTTTGGTGGCCCCGGGCCACCGGGCCACCGTTAGTGTCGAGCCCTGCGTATACCCTTATTAGACTGCAATGTCTTCCATATGGCATCTTAAATGTAAGAGGCATTTGAATTCATGTTTTATGAATGGTGTAACTGATTCTGAAATGATGAGATTACAATGATTTCATCCTCTACAAAAACCATGACACCATTTGTCAGATAAGAATAGTAAAATAGATAGCGTGAATGATGTATGATACATATGAACATGTCCATTGCCACTGAAGTTAATATTGTTATCAAAATCTGTTCATGAAATGTGAAATTATCCATAGGAATCATTCATAAACAGGCTCAATTATTTGGTAACTTGAAATCGTTAAATGGTTATACAGTGATATGTTATCGCATTCAAAGCAAGGTTTCATGGTATGCTCATGAATCTGGAGCAGAGAAGTTTCATTCAAGGTGCAAGACAGATACATACACACATGCACTCCTTCATTTGATGGCTGTCAACCAGGAGCAAAAACAGACAATCTTGTCTAGCAGCTGCCCCATCAACAGCTGTCTTGTGAGGTGGAACTTTGACATCTTGACTAGAGAGGGGGGAGGAAGTCCCAATTTGTTATCCCTAATCCCATTTCTCCCCCCCCCCCCCATGCCATTATTAGGTGTGACTAGGGCTTCTTTAGAGCATGGCTGTAGATGGAGATATGCCAAAATAAGACATAGCTCCCAACATTTCCTTCATATTTTGCCAGCTGATATGATAGTTCTGTATTGGACATAATAATTTAATGCACTTTATATAGAGAAACTAGTTGACACCACTTTTGCGAGTTAGTTTATACTTATGAGTTATAAGTTAGTGCTAGTATGTTTTTGAAAGATGGTCACAAACTGAAACATTGAATTGAACTTAAAAGGCAGACATAAATTTGATTAGATTTCTGTACAATAGCTTATGGTCAAATATCCCTGAACATTGACTTACAGAAGGCCCTTTCACTCATGACAGTTGTTGATTTTTGGATCACATTGGCTTGCAAAAAATCCATTTTATGTGATACCGTTCTCACACGTGGCGCGCAGACATTAATCAAGCTTTATAGCTCTTTAGTATCCTAACTGGGCATGCCTAAACAATGGCCAAAGCATGACTATGTGTGCCCTTGTGTGCAGACTTAGTGTTGCAAATTACATCGTAGAGTTAAAAAACTTGAGTTTGTGACATGCAGTTCACACAAATTATCAGTTGTTGTTTTTTCCACCCACAAGAATTAACATTGCTAAAATCAATTCTTGAAACTTGATTTCGATTTTGTGTGGACAGACCTAAAATATTATTTATCAGCCTTCAGCTGGGAATTTTACTTTGAGTATGATTGTTGAAAGGGGTAGAAATAGGCAGACAATTCAGTTTCATACAGTAGAGGTGAAAAGTCATGTTCATAGGTCACCATACTCCCCCATGGCATTTCCAGCCATTACTTCGCCAGGAATGTCTGTCGATAATGTAATTTTGGTAGGGAGGATAACAAACAGGAAGAAAATTAAAGACAATTTGCATTGTGAGCATTATGTGTATTTGCATTATAAGAGATGATTATTGGTGATCTCTCAAAGGGCAGGATCTAAGATCATTTTACTTTTGCTTAATAGTTTACTGCTACAATTTTAGTTGGGCTTTTCCAACCATTTAGCTAGAAATGTCCTTTAATAATATCACTTATTAAGGAGGGTAGAACTGTACAAACAATTAGTAGCCTGTTTGATAGGATACAGATATTACAGAGAGAATGTTTCATGCATTAACCACTTCACAGAAGAAATTTGTGAGCAGGGAATATACAAGTACAATGATTGTGGACTGCTCTCTGTATTCACTGACATGAGCATCAGTTGGGATTTAAGAACAATGGCAGTGCCCTGGTTCTGTCATGGCCCTGTCTGAACCATGACAAGAAGTGAGGAGCAACATCATGAGTATTTATAGTTCCAAAGTTTCATGATATCCTCATAATAGACATGAATTGCCAAATGAATGAAGGCCAAGCTTCCTTTGGGTATGACATGTCCTAGCTGTTTTATTGGACATATCATATTCTGAGGCAAGCAACTTTACCAACTGATTTGAAGTTTAATATTTATGGCAACATGTCAACATTCCTATTCATGTAATAATGTGTCAAGTCTCTGCAGCATAATTCTTTAAAAAAAACAGTATGATATGTGATGTATAAGAGACAAATTATCACAATACCCATTCAAACACAAGGGAAAAGATAATGGAAGCATTCTTTTTCTTTTTTTTTAATGGAAAGTACAAAGTGTATATGTTACCTTTTCGCTGTCTACCATTGCTCTTGTAGGTATGTCGACAGCAGGTATCTATCGTCTGTCTGGGGTCAAATCCAAAGTGGAAGCACTGAAAGTCCTTTATGACACTGATGAGAAGGTGAACTTGCAAGAAGTGGACCCGACTACCATCACCAGTCTCCTCAAGTTGTACCTCCGAGAGTTACCAGAGACTGTTCTTACCAACAGACTTACTCCAGCATTTGAGCATGTATCAGGTGAGCCTTGATACCAGCATGCTACAAATTCTAGTTCAGTAAAGGCTAATTAGAAAGTGATGACTGGCATCAAGCTTCTCTCTCGAAACTGAAGGTTAAAACTAGTGTCCATTATACATTTGAACCCAAGGAAATTATGATAAGCATTAGAGCAAAAATAAGCCTGGAATATATGGGATGAAATTCACAGTGAATGGCACTTCTTGGCCTTGTGATTTTCACAATTTAGTCAGTGTGAGAATTTGAATGTGCCACAGCTCTTTCCAAAGAGAAAGCTAGGATGACAGGTCACAAAAGTACACTTTTCAGACCTCTGACAACAAGCAAGCATACATTGGTGGTGGGCAACTAGTCTTTTTTTGTTGTTGTCGTTTTTTGTTTGTTCTTGGAAAGTGATAGTCTCAACACTCAGGTTTACTTCTTATTCAACTGATTAGGCAAAATTAAGCATCCCTATTCATTCACCCACAGATAAATCCTGCCACCAATGTCAACACATCAATTTAGCAATGTTGTTTTAAAAAAATCAAGGAAAAACAAACAAAACAAACAAGCAAACAAACAAAACAAAACATAGCAGAACAGGGCACTTGTGTTTCATGCAATTGGGTAGTTCTTCTCAGTTTTGAAAAACAAGTTATCCTTTTGTGGAGTGGGTAGGAATTTTGAGATGAGAATAGTTTATGATATATGCTAATATGAGTCATGTATTTGTCATATAACAGAAGTAAAGTTCTTACCTGATGGTACCCTTTAAATACACTCTCTCTACTTTTCCCCCATTCTGGTTCTATTTCTTTCACAATGAAGGGCTGCCAAAATCTGAAGCCAGGACAGAGACGTTCAAGAAGATACTAGCTCAGCTACCAACCTGCAATTACACACTCATATCCTGGTTAATGGTGCACCTTGCTCATGTTTTGGAAAAGGTAAATGGCACAAGGATTTTATTCAGGAAAGAAGGTGCTGCATGACCTGGCATTATAATTTTGTTGGTAATAATGTGCAGTCATTATTTCACCCATATAATATCTTAAAGATGTAACTTTTAGGATATGATATTTCACATGTATTTGGTCGCTTGAACTATACATGTTTTAATTTCATGAGTTATGAGCATAGACATCACTTCATATTAAAAAAAGGAACAAAATCCAATTGTTTTCCCACATTTGCAAGAGGGGAAACATGATAATTCACAATTTTTTCCCCTAACTGATTTTACAGAAGTTGTGACATAGTCCCCTTATGTTTGCAGTTTCTCTGGAATGATTCCTGAACTCCTCTTCGTGGCATTTCTTCATCTTTTGTATTGCTTATTTAAACAATTTAAATTTGTTCAAACAGAAAACAAATTTCACATGTTTCTGTATGTCTTCTTACGCTAATTCAGAGCAATAGTAACTGCACATTAATCACATATAATAGGTATTCCAGCCATTTTGATACATGTGAATGATTACAGTGATGATAGCAGTGCAGAGAAATTGGCTGCTATGCGTCATATACAGAGCATGTGTAAAACATGGTGAGGGACTCTAACTTTCATTTGAAGGTTTGTAATTGTGTTGAATCAGTATTATTTGAAATACATTTTTTTTTTTTGGGGGGGGGGAATGTTTGACTAGTGATAAGCTTATATTATGTATTTGTTTCAATGTCAAATTCAAGTTTTAGGTCAAAGTTAAGGTGCACTGTGCAATGATATGCGTGATATTCCTATTTCAGTGGACAGATATGAAGTATTGAAACTGCTGTTATTTATGTTTAAAAATTTGTGGGTTTGTAAGAGAGTTTTGCGACCTGATAGAATGCAGATTTTTCAAATCTTTTTTTATTTTGATGTCGTCTATTGCACATGTCCACTGCGACTTGACAGAAGGAGGAGACAAAAATGACCATCCAGAACCTGTCCATCGTCATGTGCCCCACCCTACGGGTCAGCCATCGTACCATGAACCTCCTCTTCACGGAGTGGAGGAGCCTCTTTGGGGATGTCGTCCTAAAGAGGTGAGAGAGTGTGATTGGTTTGCCAACTAGAGTGCGCAACTAACTGCAAGGCATGAAATGGTGGCATTTCTTAGCTTGCCTCCTTCCTGCAGTTTTGATGGATCAATACACAAGGTCCAGTCATGTGTATCTTTTACTCATTATACTTGAAATACATCTATAGATTTGCAATGTTTATCCCAATGTCTGAACTGCACCAAAATTCTTTTAGGGAAGGGGTAAGATGAGATATTTGTTCCCTGCTGTGTACACGCAGGCTTTGTTGTCAGCAACTACATACCACCCTTGGTGTCCATGAAAGGTCTTCTTACACCCCATTTAATGACTAGATGACCTCTCTAAACTACCAGACTAACAATTTCCCCTACCAATATTTTATTTCATTTTATTTCTGTTTTAGAGAGGGGTGGATTTAAGGCACCCTTCAAAGGCACTTAAAGTCCTCTGTGCCCTCACCTAGAGTATTCTGCTCCTTTTTACTGTCTTTATGAGTAAAAACATCTTTTTATTCAAATATGTCTAGTTTGTAAGATCAAGCATATCAAAACTATAAGAGCATGTGCAGTGCAGTAGATTATGTCTGTACTTTGTTTCTATGTCATTATTGGTAGTGTAATTTATTAACAGTTTTTTGAGGTTGAACACAGATTAACTCTCCATGTAGGTACATATATCTCTTTGTATAAGCTGCCTGCTTAAGACATTTACTATATATGCTGAATATTTCACAAGGTTTTTATTTTTGCAAATTTCGCAAGTCAGGTGCTATTCATGAAATTAAAGACACGCAAAAATAATGACTCTGATCCTGATATGATTGTGATGCACACTTACACATTTCTCCGTTCAGTACAGTATTCCACGAGCGCGAATTTAACCACTCACGAAATCATCCGGAAGTCCTGATTCGCAAAAATTTAGACTCGCTATATATATGGCGTATGTAGTATACAGTGTAATTCAGTTTTTAATATCTCAGACACATTTAACGCTTCACATGATTGATGAGATGATTAGTTTCTCTCTCCATCTCTCACTCTCTGTTTCCCTCCATATTCCTCCTTTCTTTCTCTCTCTCTCTACCTAGCTGTCTGTCTAGCTCTTTTGTCTGTCTGCCCTTGTATATATATATCTCCCTCCCTCTCTCTCTCTTTCTTTCTCTCTCATGTCTTCCCAATTAAAAAAAAAAAAGTTGATAGCAGTTTGTAACAAAGGTTATCATTTTGGCTGAAAGTCAAACCTTTGTCTAACAAGAAAATGGATAATCTGAATATTCTTGGCAAGGAGTGAATCACCCACTGATACATCCTTTATTAGGAGTCATTCAAAGAGTCTATTTATAGACTTGGTTTCAGAGAAGCAGTTTATGTTCAGTGAGTAAGTGTGTGATATAATGTCACCTCTGATCAACTTTATAGATAGTATGCAAATGTGCTGCATTGTTGATCTGTAAAGCATGTGTTCATTGGCTGTGGTTTCAGGCCATATAGTGTGTATTTGTGCTCGAATTATTACTGGGAATGTATGGCCCAATAATTGTCCATAGCTTTCCAATGCTACACATGTGAAAATAGATTTAAACATTGACATTTACCGAAAGTAATAATAATAAAGCTACTGCGTGGTGTGCTTCTGTTTTGCAGAATAATGACTTTATGAAGGTTTTGTTCACAAAGTCAAGGAAAATGTACTCCAAGCACACACACTCAAACACACACACACACAAACATAAATGTGTGAAACCAAATGAACATACTGAACAATATTTGGCATGTAGACTGTCATCAATAGATTGTGATCATCTGAATATGAATTGGTCGTCAAAAATGAGGTCGAGTGGGCCTCTCATAGTAGATTTCTTGGTCATAAGCCTATTTGCCTTTGATAGTTGAATCGTCAACAAATATGTTGACACCATTTTAGTTCTTCATGTAATGTTGTTTAGATGTCATAATTTCTGTATTTTGTAAAAGGAAATTTGTGAATTGTTCATTATCTGTTACATTAACACACCGATATTTTAACTGTGCAATAATTTCACCAGGCAGTTTGTATGCTTGTACAGCACTCAGTCATGCAGTTTGTAATTATTACGATGAGAGACCCAGATGGATCTGATATGAAACAATGGTTATTCTCAAATCTGAAGAAAGTTATTTTGTTGAAAGCAGGATTATGATGCTTGACAATTTCCAGTCGCAGGAAGTTTAATTTATAAATAACATCTACCACCATGTATTTTGGAGTTGATAGCAGATAAACATATGACTACTGAATTCACAACTCTGCAACAATGTTAGATTAGGTGTACCTTTATTTGTGTAATCATATTGATAGGGTACTTTTCAGGTATTGTGTTTTTAGAGAAAAGAACTTAAATAGCTTTTTCACTCGCGGACTATTTGCGACATGATAATATATCATTTGTTTTTACTGTATTAGGTGCCCCAAGCCACTTGAGTGGATTCCAGGCAGTGTGTTTGAGATGCCAGAAACTACTGCGTGAGTACTCGTTATCATAGCAATGTGTGCATGTGTTCCTTGCCCGACAGATTCACCAGTCCCTGCATAAGTGTGAGATGCGCTTTTTCTTACATACAGCCAGATATGCATAGAATAGTATATGCAGTATATGTCAGGATGGAGTTGTTTTCGCAGATTTGTACGCCAAATGATATTTGTGAAATCGACAACATGGTATCCGACAAGTACAAACATCCACTATATTCAGGCAGTACCTATGCTACTGTATACAGAAGAAGTACTCTGTATAAAAACTGTGATATGTTCATGCCTGTCATCATGGTTCTTAATCACAAATTCAGTCACCAGCAACGTTGTTGTACCAGTCTCAATTTGTGAAAACTTGTGTCAGCAAAATATACATTGTATGGCATTAGTTGTTTGGAATGTTTTATTAACACTTCAGTTTTGATTACAAGTGTTATTTGGGTTATCATCAGGATCATTGAATCAGTAATTATTATTGTTTAGTCTTACAGAGGTAACTTGTTTGAGAGAATACTTGTGTATGTGTTTCATCCAAAAGGAAGAGACAAACATGCCATTGTGCAAAACCCCAATACAAATACCCTTTGAGAGCATGAAAATCTGAGGAATGCAAAATCATGTCATGAATCAACTCCTCTACAATACTTTATATTCAGGACAACTTGAAATGCTTAAGTACTGGTGATCTGTTATTTTGCTGTCATTGCAGAGAAATTGAAGATGAATTGCTGCGACATGAAACCATTCTTGCCAAGATGCACGAAGACCTGAACCACGGCGTAGCTCACAAGGTAAATTCATGTGTAGCAGGTGTTTAATTTCAGGCATTACACTTGATGGCTTTTTAATTTTCAAAGATATGAGAGTTAGAAACAGCTCTATGTTCCTTCCTTTTGTCTGCCTCATACCCCCCCCCCCCCAATCATTCCTGTCAGCTGGATTTTATCGTGACTCCTCTGAAAGACTTACAGTCTTCACAGAGATATTTTAACAAATACTGGACCTGAATCCTGGTGCACATGGTGTAAGCTTGAATCAAAGTTTATGCTTTGATTATATATACATCAAATCTTTGTAGAGGTTTTTCTTCCAGTTTGGTTGGCTCTTTGAAAATAGCTGGATTCACTTGCTTACAACTTGTATTATCCATAAACCCTATTCTGTGAATACTGTCTTGTTTCTTACCCTTGGCAGCGTAAGCATTTGTTTGTAAGTCAGGTGCTCCACCCTTATATGAAGGAACTACAATGTAATACAGTAATCTTATCCAAAATATGATGTTTCAAGCGAGGACTTTACACAATCAACATAAAGAGAAACATCTTTCAATCCTAAGTTGATAGATGAATCAGCATTGTTTCCTTCCTGTTGTCTTGTGCTATTGATATCAAATATGTGGTCAGAGGAAAGAAATGGATTAAATTGACTAGAATGTTGAAACTGAAAGATAACATCATGTGAGGTTTAAGATTTCATGCACAGATGTGTCTTACCGTGCCACTTCGAATGGTTTTCTAAATTTGGATAGATAATGCTCATGACTTCTAAAGTTGTTGCAAGAATCAATCAAGGTTCTTAAAGCCCTAGTGTAATTTTATAAGGAAAATCTCATTTGAAAAATATATCCTCTCCAAAAAAAAAAGTGTGAATATTCAGTCGTACAATAGGTATGGAGATTCCTATATGATGATGATGATAGTGATGATGATGATGATGATGATGATGATGATGATGATGATGATGATGATGATGATGATGATGATGATGATGATGAAACAACATTTAGGTTTTGCCAGTAAAATTTATCCTGATAACGCAGGTAAAATGACATCCTGATAAAACTTTAATTACATACTTTCAATTACATACTTTGGGTCTCACTCTTGAAAAAAAAAAAGGAATATTTCAGTGATATGAGTGTCTAAGTTTTGTCCTAATGTGGAATAACAAATGGAAGCCTTACATTGGATTTATTCTCTTGATCTGTAACTTAATGCTGGGAAAATGAATGGAGGGAAAGTTTGCTCTTCCTTGAAGTGATTTCCCATATCCTTGGGCAGCCTTTAATGGTGAATTCTGAACAAAGGATTATGTGTGATTCTATGCTGACAACATGAGAGACAAGTATCTAGCTGAAGACTTTTGTTGACATTGAAACATACATGTAATGCCAGGAGAAATTAGCTGCAGTCATGTTTCTAACACGTGCAGATTATGAGTCATGCTAGGTTCAAAAATAATCTGCTGATGATTCTGAAAGGAGTGAATACGTCTGTTCAGCACAGATGATTTATTTCAACTGACGGTGCATTCTCTGTAAATTTTAAGTGTTTCTGTCACAATCATGATGAGACAGACAGAAGACAAGGTAAGAATCATAGGTCTAATTGATAGAAATCATGGTAATTATTTGACCCATGTGTAGCACAATGATTGAAGATTGTCTCTTGTAATGAACACTTAGTAAAAATTTGCCATGCTTGTTCCAAGTTGTCAAGAATTGTTCTGCAGTTTTGTGGCCAAAAAGAGTGGCATGCATATTTGATTCTTGCTGAAACATTGTAAATTTTTCCACATGTTGTTGTGACTGATTACAGAGCACTGAAGACCATTTATGGGAAGTACAAAGAGTGGTCACTCAGCTCAAGAGGAAGGTAAGTTACTCCACAAATGTGGGCTAATATTGGCTGATTGCTTTCAATATTACATGTAGGGAACAGCTTACTTTTGCACATCATGCCAGAAGGATGACCTCCTTATCAGAATTAAAGAAAGTTGCAGTTTTTGCCTTTTATGTTCCATTAGGTTTCATATTATGTAGACGACATTAATATCAGAAGAGTAAATATGAAATTAAATAATGGGCTTCATGAAGTGTGAGAGAAATTTCCGTAGAATGGTTCAGAATGTAAATAAAACAAGACATTAAAAATGGCAGTATTCAAAATATTGCTAATTCCCTAAAAAGTGAAATTTTGGATGTAGACAGGCACCTTCACATCTTTTTAAGTCTAGAATGAGGAGGAATATTGAAAATTGTGATGAAGTACTGAAACTTACAATGTAAGATCGCAGTTAAAAACAAAAAGCTCTTGTAATGTGTTTATATTTTTTGAATAGTTGAATATGTTGATGTTTACTTGTGTGCATCGGCAGGATAGTGATTAAACATATTTTAAAGAACTTTCTGTCATTTAATAATTTTGATATACATATTTTTTTTTCATAAGAATCAAAAATTTCCATGTACAATTTCACTCTTGAGAATTTGTGTACATGTAGTCCTGATCTCTGTGTTGTCTTCCTTGGTGTCCTCTCCCAAATTGTCATCCAGTTGCGAGTTAGTAGAAGAGTGTCTGAGACGAGACTAGCAGCTAAAGAGAAAGAGATGGAGGGGAAAGAGGCCAAGGTGGTATCCAAGGAGAAATCTCCAGCCAAGGGTGTGTCTCTTCCTCCAGAGACCAGCAAGCAGACTAACAAGGAACATGTGCCAGCTGGTAAGTTTCAAAATAGTTGAAAGGAGATGGCTGTATGTAAAGTCCGAAGTCGAAAAACAGATTTTCACTGAGGGAGGCAAAGTGAAAATATTGACCCTGAATTAGTACTCTTGCTTATCTATTTTTTGGAAGAGGGGAGGAGTTTCCTCCATGGTCTTTCATTGTCCATCATGAGTTTGTCTGTATGGTCTTCCAGTGAGATCTCAGAACTCTACCGATTACAGATTATACACTACTGCCTCCAGTCGGTATCTTTGGCGTTGTCTTCATTCGTATCCCAAATATTAGCTCTGAGGTACACAAATACAGCAATTAATTGGAATTTGCCAATTCAGCTGACATTAAGCTCATTGAAATCGTACCCTGCTATGTGTTGTAATAAACTTCGTATGGATTTTGCTGAGATTTTGTTGTGATGCCTTTCATCGTAATGATACAAATTGAAGCTAAGCAGGCTTGTTCAAGCTTTACCACAGAGAAAGTAAAATTAATCAATGTAATGGCAATATTCCTATTACAATTTCCTGCTCGTCTAACTATCACTACCAACAAAATGGTCACCTATCCAGGAGCAAGCTATTTATCAAGAGTTTACCCTCCTGTATATCTCACTGCACCTTAAATTCCAAAGTCAGCTATTGGTAAATGTCCATGGCAGTTAAAACTTAATTCAAGGACTTCATCACATCTTACTGTTAAATGCAAGTGAAATCTCAGTTAGGAGAATGTGCATGCCAGTGTGATATGGAATGCCATTCCTAGACAAATCAAGAGGAGGGAAATACGTGAATTTTTGGGGTAAATTTGTTTCAGAATCAAATGTGGAAACTGAAGAGAAGGCGAGTAATGAAGAAGCATCCAGTGCACCAGAACAAACAGAAGTAGATGGTAACAAGGCTGAGGAGACACAGGAAGAGAAGGAACCACCAGAAGAAATCAAAGAAGAGGCTGAAGAGAGAACCAAGGTTGAGGATAGTGTGAATGAGTCTGCAGAACCTGATCTAGGTGAGAAGACATGTGCAGTAGATGCTTCCTCTATTCTTATGCAGAATACACACTATAAACCATCAAGAGTTGGAATATTTATATTTCTTGTTCATGTCTGGTTTACTTACATGTGACATAATCTGTTGAACGTGTCTTGACCAGATAGAAATCTGAAGGAGTAAGTAAAAGTAATGAATCAGTTATCCATCAAATCTGGTGCAAAAGAGCTTATCACTTCCTAAGTGTTTATATAGAATGCAGGTTTTGAAAAGATTCATGTAGACTGGTGGGTTACAGTTAATATCAGCTGTGTTTATCAAATCCAGGAAATATTCTTACTCAAGTACAAAATTGTGCCACCAAGTCTGATTGTTATAAGAATCTTGTCTAAAAGCTAAGTCATGAAGTCATATTGTTTTTAAAATGCTTTCTCTCTGGGAACTTACCTAAGGCCCCCCCCCCCCCAAAAAAAAAAATTGTTGTATTGGCGTAACCCGCCCGACCCTAAAAAAAAACCCGACCCTGAACTTTTCAACAACAAAAAAAGGAAATACATCGTTTTTACCGAGAGAGGGCGCGATACGGGTTTGCGAATTATCAAAAAAAACAACAACAACAACAGCTGGTGTCGGAAAATGGCCACGCAGTACAGCGTGTCGGCGACCGGCAAGTCCGGTTCAAAGATTTATTTAAATTAGCCCAGGAATTTGTTCGTTCGTATTTTGACCGGTATGTGGTGACGGCTGTTAAAGAGGGGAAGGCGGAAACAGGTCCGTTCAAAGATGTCATATTTCACCTCAGAGTACTGTGCGCGACTTTTAGATTTAACTGCGTAAATTTAAGTCCCGCGTGATATTTGATCCCCTGACCATACTGATATACAAATTGGACTCCTAGAATAAACACGGCTACAAAGTATATAATGTTTCTGTGATGTTTTATTTCACTCTATTTCTCCATGTGAATACAGTAAAACCTTGTCGTAACAAAAACTCTGAAATAACAAATGCCTGTCACAACAGTGGGTGGAATTCTCGAAGGTGCTTTCATTTTAGACCATGGTTCTCACAGCCATGGAGTGGTTTAAGTTGGAGGCGAGTTCATTGGACCACTTTGAAAATACGCGCTTGATTTAGCGCATATTTCAAAAGTGGTCCAATGAACGCATCTCAAATTTAAACCACCCCATGGCTTAAACCAAAACCACCTTCGCGAATTTCATCCCCCTATTTTGGGTGGATGCCTATACTTGTTCCCTATTTTCAAAAGACCCCCCCCCCCCCCCATCTAGGGAAAACATTCAGAAAATGACCCCCCCTATCTACAGAAACTGACAAAATAACCCCCCCCCCCCCCTTTTCATAAATTTCTAGGGAAAATCTTCTGGAGATCAGTCCAATTTTTTTTTTTTTTTTTTTTTGGGGGGGGGGGGGGGCTCTGACCCCCTATCTACGGAAGAGTTTTCAACAGACCCCCCCCCCCCCCATCTACGAAAGAATTTTCAACGGACACCCCTATCTACGGAAAAGACTAAAAAACACCCCCCCCCCCCCCCTTCATAAATTTCTCGGGACAAAACGGGAACACGCATGCGGTCTCCTATGGGTTCGAGTTGGGGGCCAGGGTGTTTTTCCATGTCCAAAATATGATTCTCTTTTAATATTTATTGCTTTTAAACCGGTGATATAACAAACTTTGGATGCAACAGACCCTCTCTATTGAATGGGGTTTTGTTAAATATGAGTTTTACACGTAAAACACAGGTAGCAAAAAAAAAAAAAAAAAAATCCGCCCGCCCGACCCTATTTGAAAATCTCATGTTACGCCAATACAACATTTTTGGGCCTAAGTTGTTGACATCAGAGATTCTTGCAGGCCTTCACTTCCTTGGCATAAGTTTCATGATTGTATGTGGCACATAAGATGTGTATTGCTAAGAGGTTTGCATTGCTATTATCAGGCCTCTGACGATTTCTCCCATGACAGAGATGGTGAAGCTGCTGCTCCTCTCCCAAGCTGAGGTGGTAGCTGAGAAGGAAGAGCTCATGAACATTCGCAATGATCTCCAGAAGCGCATTGAGGCTGAGCAGCAGGAAATAGCAAGGCTACAGTCAGCCATCACTGAAGCCAAGCAGGCAGCACGAAGGAGAGGTGCATCAGTGGACAGCATTGACAGCTCGGCAGCATCAGAGAGCAGCAGTGAGAGTGTATCCTTAACTGCATGCTGTTGCATTTAGGAAGGAGTGACAAATAGCAAGGAAGACATTAAGGGCTGATTCGAAAAAAACATAATTAGGATTTATCATGGTTTACTACCAAGTTTACCGCAGGGCATTCATCTGACAAAGTGGCTGTAATATTCTAAAGATAATCCATAAACCTTTTCTTCCCCCACTTCTGTATATAAAAAAGGCTTACCACACATCCTGTACAAGGAAACTGCTTCATACACTAAGTTGTATAAACGACTGTATGATAAAGACTGCGGGGTGTAATACTTCTCTTTTTTTTATACATTATCGTGAGCGAGTTTTTGTGTCTTTTATTAAATGCCACTTGTTCACGTGATGAAAGCAAGATCATACTGAACTCTTTTTAACCTCAAATATTGGAAATACATCAATCAACTCTCATTACTAAAACTACATCAGGGATTTTGAACGGCATTGTCCATCAATTACAAATTATCAATTGTTTAATGTGTCACTTTCCCAATAATTTCCTCGAAGCAAACACCAGTCCTTGCTGCAAGCATCTGAATAACTTGTCAAGTTGCTGGTATTATGCTCAAACAATTATTAAATGTTATACACAAAATCATAGTTTGGTTGAACACAAGTTTTCATAACCAATATTCATGTCAGTAGTAATAGTAACTTGCGTTAAGGGTCAATTATTTGTGAGGCATAGGATGTTGCAATATTTATAATGACATACAGCGCACTCTCGAATGACATGTATGGGAGACTACGTCAAGGTCAAATGTACCTTGAAGCTCAGATGAACACCCCCCCCTATTTTATTGACCAGTTGTTACACAAATTGACATTTATAGTTTCCTTAACATTGTGAATCCTCAGGAAGATGAAGAAGAGCTGCACAAAATACTGGAAGGACTTATCAGGGAAAATGAGGAATTAAAGGTAGGTAGCATTGTGACTTCTCATAGAAAATTTCAAACAAGATAACAGATATTCATCAACAGATTTGAAGGGGATTTCAGGGATGTCGTTTATTTGGTAGATGAATTTGATAGTCCTTAATATGATAATTAAGATAGATGAAAGGAAGTGGATGTAAAATAGGCTAGAAAGTATAAACTTTCAGTGTATATTCTTCATTGCAGCTTTTTCGACAAAATTTGTATACTTTCATTCATGTCTCTGTTACTGTTCACCTCAAATTTCCATCCTTAATCATAAAAACTAAAAAAAAAATACTAGTAATATTAATAAAGATTGCTCCATTTATTTTTTCATCCTTGCATTATTGGATTGAAATTAAAGATGGCATCCAACCATATTTCCATACTTAAAGGACAAGTTCACCTTCACAGACATGTGGCTTGAGTGAATGCAGCAATATTGATAGAACACATCAGCAAGAGTTTGAGGAAAACCGGACAATTCGTTTAAAAGTTATGAATTTTTGAACTTTCTACTTAGTCACTGCTGGATGAGAAGACTATTACAGGTTGTGATGTCATACATGTATGTGTACAACGATATAAACAAAGTATAAGGAAAATTCAAGATATTTTCACTTTTCTCGTATAATAAAAAAACACTTGACTTCCTCTTTCAGAACGCAAGGGGGAATAATATTACCCTTAACATACGTCTGTGACGAGTCAAGGAAATGTGTACTTTTTTCAAAAAGTAATATTTTGTGAAATTCGCTTTATATTTTCCTTATATCGTTGTACACATGTGACATCATAAACTCTAGTAGTCTTCTCATCCAGCAGTGACTGTGAAGATACTTTAAAAATTCTTAACTTTTGAACGGATTGTCCAATTTTCCCCAAACTTTCACTGATGTGTTCTACAAATATTGCTGCATTCACTCAATCCACATGTATATGAAGGTGGACTTGTCCTTTAATAGTGAAACATCCAGCATAACTGTCTACTCTAGTTACTAGAGACTGTGCACTGCAAATTCAAACTAAAATACAAATAATGAACCAACTAGAAATTGTGCAATGTATGATTTCACACTTGAATTAGTACTACAGCATGAGCTGTAAGCTCTGATTACAATAGTTTATCGTTTGTTGTATCACAGACAGAATGTCTGTGTTGAAATGTATTGGAGGTCCTATAAATCAGAAAAAACAGTTTGTGAATTGCAGCTGATTTTAGGTATAGTATACATGCACATATAGCTTCATGCTGTCCTGTTTAGTGCACATTGGTAGATATTAATAACAAGTGAAAATGCCCTTGTTGCTTGACTATCATGACATGTTGTTTCAGATTATTGTATTATTGCAAATTTAGATTGTTTGTGTACTGTGTGGTTTATTTTGTTATGTATTGATATGCATACATATCATATCAGAGGAAAAATATGCAGCTGAGCTACAACATCCACAACGAGCGAGAGGCGTGTGCAGAGCTGCGGGTCCAGATCAAGCTCCAGCAACAGATGCCCCAGATGCTGGAGGCATTGGCCCAGGCAGGTCTCAAGAAGGAGCTGGTTGCTAGGGAAACAGATCTCAAGGAGGAACCAGAAGCGAACCAGAAAGAGCCAGAAGCAGCACACAAAACAAAGGAGGAAACTACAGCAGAACCCATCAAAAATAGCACCACCGTCAAACACAAGACCATACAGAATGAAAACATGAACTCCAATGCGAGCTCAGAGGCTGTCAAGGATGAGGGGGAAGTGGATTCTGAGCCAGCTGCTGTAGTGAATCAAGATGTGCAGAAAGGCACAGAAAGACATGTGGAAGAAACTGCTTTGTGAAATGATGTTGATCAAAGATTTGGTAGAGACTAGATATTTGTCACCATTCAGTGAGTCACCCAAACTCTTCTCGTTCCATTCTCTAGCTAATAGTTCGTAATGACAATAAAGTTCAACCCAAATGGGCACTGAAAATACTATTATGTACAGGGGCGGATCCAGGAATTCCGTAAAGAGGGGGCGTGTTTACAAAATTAAAGGGGGGGCGCACGCACCCCTCCCCTCATTTTTTTCTTTTTATTTCTTTTGTTTCAACAAAAAATAAAGGGGGGGCGTGCGCCGGTTGAGGTCCTCCCTGGATCCGCCCCTGATGTAGTTTGAATATCTCAGCAGGGATATGAACATGATTACAAGGAGAATTTTCTAAATGCATCCATTGGGAGAGGATCAAGCACTGTTGGTTTTTGGTTCATCATGTAGCAAATTCTTTTTTGGATGTGCCTTGGTCTGGAAAAGATTAAAACAAAACAAAACAAAACAAAACAAAACAAAAAAGACCGAAGAAACAAAGACATGATGAACCACAAATGGCTAGTGCCTAAAAATGACTGACACCCTTACATAGATATTTGAGGTTAGGCAAAGACAAATATCCCTGCACCTTGTATATCAAATTTTAGCCTTTTTGTTAGCACTGCTGAAATTCATCTATTGAGATGAAAAAAATAAAGGAACTTGTGTACACTCTTCATCTCATTCCATCAGAAACAAAAGAGTTGATTATAAGATGTACAGTGTATATTCACAGGCAAAGATAGAATGGATGCGACAGACAGACTGTGCAAGCAGCTGATCAATGTCAAGAGTTATTTGACAAACAGTGAATGAGAGTTATACTCACTTCCTTTCTTATTTACTTTTGTGAAGATGATACACACTTATGATGTGTTGTAACTGTCTTACACACTTGTAAACTTGTGTTACTCATCATATTTGCTACTTAAAGTAATGCTGATTATGTTTCCCAATTTTATTAGGCAGAATCACTGTTCCAGTGTCTTGTCTTGTGTTGCTATTTCATCATATTCTGTACTTGCATTTACTCAGTGAAAGTCATCTGATCAACCTTTGTGAAGCAAATGCATTTTGGGAATTGCCTGAATGAATTTTCCTTTTAGGGGTCCATTTCTGATTCAGTCTAAATCAATTTCCTTTCTTTTGACATTGTATTTTTTTTTTAAATCTGTTCAGCTATCCAGTCTTGAGCACTATGTGTACACTGTACTGTATAAGCTGTTATTTTCATGAGGGTTTAATTTTCGCGAATTTCGCGAATCACTGTTGGATCGGGAATTTAACAACACGCGAAAATGTTGCCATACACTATAGTAGCAATGCATTTATGATAGCTTTGGTGTCTATTCATGAAAACAACATCTCACGAAAATGTTTATGACCTCCTAATTTGCAAAAATATCTGTACACGAAAATAACAGCTTATACAGTATTTTATGATATTTAAATGACAAGATTTCAAGAAAATTTTGGTGAAAAGTCAAGGTCATTATTCCAGTTTCATTTTTTTTCCACTACAATGGAAATTGTATCAATCAGCATGACTTTAAATTTCATGGCAAGGAGATAAAATAATGCAGAGCAATGAACTGTTCCAAGTTTTGATCCAGATGGAATGGTTGAAGTCAGATCCAGAGTTTTTCATCACTCACACGAAAGCAGTCAGTATGTGACAGAAATCATCAACTGAAGTACTTTGACAAAGGTTTATTCAACATTTTGAGCATTAACTCTTTTAAGTATCAACCCAAGAATAGGTCAAAGGGTCATCAAACCTGTAGAGAGAGATGACCGGACAATTGACCAATTAGATTGCTGGCAAACTAATTGTGGTCAGTTGAGGTGTGTAAAGTTGACTGTTTATGCACTAGTGCTTCCATTATTAACTCAAGAAGCATTTCATACGACTTCATCAGATTGGCTGTGAATGATGGTACGATATCTGACACTAGTGGGCAGACAAGGGTGGTAGGGTAGCACACACTGTGCTTCATTTACTACATGCAGCATAAATTTTTGGAGGCATTTCAGTCAACATATCAGGATGTCTTTTCTTTTTCTCTCTCTCTTAACAAGTGTGATAGTGGGGGAAAAAATCTGTAAATCATTGACATGTACTTTAAGGTATTTGACATACAAAATAGCAGAAAGTCATGCTGGGGAAAGATGGAAAAAGAAGAAAATTGATCCATGATACAACCAAATAGGACTTTGAAAAGATATGATATGATTTAAAGGGTGCTGAAATTGTTGAGTTCTCAAGCAAATAATTTTTAAACATTGTAATATCCGCCTGCTTTTCCCCATTCGGTTTCATTTACGTATTTACGTATATCACAATTTTCTAGGGAGCCTCTTGTCAGAGACGAGAATATAGATAAGTTATGTAACCAACCAATATTGTAATAATTATAACAATTATTTATTTACAGAGCATTTATTGATGCATGATATTCTCTATGTGCAGTGCATATCACATAAAATGCACAGCATAACACATACAATACACTGTATTCGTATTTCAGGTAACTTTATACAAAATGGGCATAGTGTGGCTCTCAAGAAAAGCAAAGCAAACAGGTTTTGTTGAGAATACACAAGATTGTGGGGCACAGAGTAGAATGTAAGATTTAATTCCAAGTCCCTGAATGAGTCACTTTTCTTGACTGCCACTGACTAGTCCTCCCCTGATCATCACATGACAGTCGAGGGTGTAGTGAGGTGTGTCTCTGTTCTTATCTCATGCAGCAGGAGGAGCAACATGGTGACATTATATCATGTATATGAATAGCATAGAATATAAATTAAAAGCATAATATTCCTTGTGAATAGATAGAGGACACAATACTTGTGTATTAATGTTAATGCCCCATGTGATATAAATGAGAGTTTTGTAGGGATTTCTTCGAGGATGAGTGATTTTGGCAATATGTGTTTTGTGTCACAATATGATATGTTTTACTGGATAAATAAATTCATTGATGTAAAGAGATTATGTCTGATTTGGCTTGATGATTTGATCATTATCGAAAGTTAATCAGGAAATGATAAAGGAGTGCAGTGAGTGATGACTGTTTTGAATGGAATGATTTATAAATACATGATCTGAATAATTTGAGGTGGCATGGAGGACAAAATTAGCAAAGTGTTTTTTTGGTAGTAAATTTGTGGGATTGCTGTCTCTTGGCTGAGTAGGGCATGACAGTGTCAAACATCATCATGTAGTGATTATATACCATTATTCTAGAGTTGCCAAACTCTGGTCACTCATCATTCCAGAAGGTCCCCTGGATGATAACATGGTTAAACGAATGTAAGTGGGATTGTGTTGTTAGTATCATGCAATTGTGAAATCATGTCATTTGACCATGAAAATATAATTCTAATACTGTAAAAAGTGAAGTGTCATTCTGGTGAAAGAATGTGACATTCATTGCAAACTACTACATCTACTTTCTTCTTGTGAGTGTGATTGTGATTACCATATTTAAGTCTTTTCATAGATTTTTAATATTTGAAACATGGATCAATATTATGTTTCTAGTACATGTGTTTGGTGATGTCAGAGGCATTATTCCTCTGGATTTTTGTATGTCCACTTGGCCATCAATCTTATGTGATAATTTCTTGGCACTACCACAAGAATTAATTCTGCTATCAAGGCAATGAAACATTTTCATTCGTCTGGGAAGTTTGATAAAGTAAAATTACATCTTTGGCATTGAATAAGATGAACAGTTTTAAAGTGATTGGGTGAATTCAAAAATTAAAAGGATTGTATTTAATGCTATCACTTTTTTTAAAAAAAGGACATTGAAAACAATGAAATATGTCTGCCATTACATTCAAATGACAAAGGCTACATATTCTCTCAGACCTAGTGATATTTGCATAATGTCCAGTAACAAATAGAAGACAGCGGCTTCTTCATCTGAATTTGCACAAATTAATTCTATTACTATAATTTAGCTGAGTTGAGTAAGTTTCATTCTCAAGATTTTCCTTGAAAATCCTATACATTACATATCGGCCTTTTTCTTTGACATTATCATGCCAGTTCTGTTTATCAATATCTTGTAGCTGTAATTCTAGTGCATATTTTGACCAATTAACATTCACATGATCTTGTTCTTACCAAACATTTCCAAGTTGGTATCCATTAGATCTTTGTAATCCACTGGGATCAAAAAGATGCTAAACATCACTTTCATGCAATACACTGTACTTTCATTAGGTTTATACATCATACAAGGCAGCTTAGTTTGCTTACCAACCAAAAGTCTGAAAAACACCATTCTAATCCCCGGAACACTTGCTAATATATATCTTCCTGTTTCTCCATAAACAATGCAGCTAGCTGTGGACTTATTTAACTTTAAGGGATGTAACTAAAGAAATTTCTACAAAACATCTCAATAAGTGTCAACTGGTAACTGTAGACGTCCAATTTTCCAGGAGACTAAGCATGGCTCTTCTTGACTGACATACCTGTTTTTGTTATAGCTCTTTTAGATGACCACTATATTCATTGTGACACCTTAATATGTTTAATTATCTACATGTACTATCTTATGTTCACTTTCATGAGAGTTAACACTGGTATGTGTCTTATTTTATCTCTAGAATAAACCATAGCCTTTTATTTTGGAAGTATTCACAGTGAGATCCCAGAGATTGCAATGCTTCCCCTGTACATTCAGTTGCGTGTGTGTGTGTGTTTTTTTTTTTTTTTTTTTTTTTTTTTGGGGGGGGGGGGGTTTGTTTTTGTATGTCATTAGCCCACTCTGACATAAAAATGCCAATAGTAGTGTTTACATTGAGTAATGTGTAGGCCTACTTTCGTTAATAAAGCTTCACATCATCGTTACTTTGACACATTGTGACTTAATCTAATACTGTATACGCCAAATATTTCGCAAATTTCGCGAGTCAGATGCTATTCGCGAACCACGCGAAAATATTGACTCTGATCCCGATGTGACTGTGACGTACGCATTTACACTTCTCCGTTCAGTACAGGGACTCCACGATCGCGAATTTAACCACTCACGAAATCGTCAGAAATTCCTGATTCGCGAAAATTTAGACTCGCGAAATATATGGCGTATACAGTATATTGGCCCCGGCCTCTGCAAAAGTGATTTATGAATTAAAAAACAACATCCAACAACACAAAATCATTTAGATAAATGGCAAATAGTAGGCCTAATGGGGATAAGTTGTCCCCTTGACAACATCAATGATTACCTACAGTCAAAATAAGTGCATCTAACAAATCAAAGACCTTTCTCTTCTTCACTTTCCTATATAATCCACAAAAGGATAAAAACTTTAAAATTAAACTACATGTATAAAGAAATATGAAACTATGATAAAAGCTAGAGTAGCCTGTAGAAAGCCTGCCTGCACATCCCCTGAGTACCAACTTGAGCATTAATAGCCATATGGTAAACAATTCCCCAAGACAGCTCAAAAGAGTAATCCCATAGATATTATTAGGGTAATCAACTGAGCACTACTTGTTTTTTCTTAAAAAGGAACAACAATTCCAATACTGCAGTGTGGGAATGATCCCAATATTCGAAATTACAAGATCAAACAACTGAACAACAGCAACTGAATCCTGATCATCACATATATTCTGTTCAGAATTCTTCAGAAACTCAGATGTAGTAAACAAACATGCACCGAGAGCCTCTATTTGAAATGATTTATTCCTAGGTGGCAGGAATAGCACTATTTTTCTGAGGCCAGGACACAGCCCCAAAGAAAAGTAGGCCTGCTGGTACTCGTTCAGTCACCCAGGAATCAGTAATTTCACTAGAGGCTCAAAATAGTGCAGGACATATTCATTTGCATTGTATATCCTTATAACTTTTTGAAAATTGCAAAATGTTTTTACTGACAAGAAATTTCACTGTAGTTTTGGTTGTTTGCCTACATACATATTGCAGCACAGACGATTGATCAATTAATGTACCATATGCAGTAGATATGATTCTACAGAATGGCCTATGAGTTTGATACCTCAATAGCACTTTGCACATGTTATCAAAGAATATACCATGAATATATGGCATACCATAGTGTACCATACCATGGGTATGATGTCACGTCCAGTATGACACATTTTCCTCAATTGGTATTTTTCTTTAATAATTGATAATAGTAATAATAATTATTATGACAGTGCTTATATAGCACATAACACATAGTGCATAATGTCCCTATGTGTTCAAAAAAAAATGGAAGAATATACAAAAAACATACAATTCCAATTACTATGATGGTACTGAGTTTCATGTTTGCTTACATGCGCTGTAAACAAATGCGTTTTGCAAAGCAGACTTGACTCTATTTAACAAAATACTCTATGTACAAAATACACAATAATCTTACTCCTCTTTCAGCACAGGACTATATCATCAAACAGGCTACTCAGTTAACGAGAGCCTCGCAACCACACTCCTATCAGGTACCATATTCGAGAACTGAATCGCATCGCCATTCGTTCTTCCCAAGAACTGTAAGGAACTGGAATTCCCTGTCGTCAGACATTGTTTCTGCACCATCTGTGGGATCATTTCGAAACCGTCTAACGGTTGATCACAGTGGCTAGTTGTTTTCGTCAAATTTTCTATGTGCTTGTAAATATCTGTAAATAAATTGTATTATAATGTAAATAGCACCAGTCTGCAAGAATCTTCAGGCTATTGAAGGAGGCAGACTTAACCAGAAGAAGAAGAAGAACATAGCAATCATATTACATGTGTGTATATGTTTGCAATGGTCACATGACACTTACATGCATGTACATCAATCAGTGAACGGCTAGCTAGGATTTCTTGAATAAAAGATCAGTGAATTTATCCATTCTGGTATGGTGACATATGACATACCGGTATTTGCTCCTGATATGTGACAACTGCTTCAATCTTATATTCTCCAAAGACTTTATATGGTTAAGGTTATAGGGTTTGATAGGATTTTTAGGTTTAGTTTCATATGTGTGAATGTGGGTTATAATAATGATAATAATTGACAGTGCTTATAGCACATAACACAAAGTGATAATGTCCGTAATATTTGGCTTAGCATGCAGATATTTCATAGAAGCAATTGTCACTAGGAGCAAATGTTCTGGAATGATCTATATACCAATTGTTTCATTATTTGTCTTTCTTTTTCACCAAGACTATATTCATTATACTATAACAGCTGTCGGAGCTGTTGGGGATCGAGCCACCAAAACTGCATTATTTGGTTGGAAGATGAGAGTTTTTTTCATGGAATTTGAAGGGACTATATTTTGGGTGCTGTGCATGTACAGAAAGTATGTGATTTTTTTTTTTGTTTTTTTTTTTTTTTGTTTTTTTTGTTTTTTTTTTTTAAAGAACTTGTAGTCTGGCTTTGCGAACCCTTGGACAGAGTTTGAGCTGAAGAACCCCCTTGGAAATTTGATGGATGAGTATACCCTCACTTTTTCAGGTTACCGAAGATGAAACGCCTCATTTCTGCCAATTATATTACAGAATTTTTTGAATTTCGAATTTTAACACACGTCTCTATTTGGAAATATTCACCCGTGTGAACCCATACAATGTGAGCTTTCTTTACCGCTCAAAGAGAATTTTGGGGAAACTTTCTTTGCTACCGCTCAGAGCGGGTTTATAGACTATCCGTTCTGCTACCCAGAGCCTTAATTCTTTTACCGCTAGAAAAGCGCCACCAGTGTCTGCCCGACTCGCTCGCTGGCGCTATCCTAGCTAGCTAGCTCACCAATACAGCTCTATGGTGTCGTTCATCATCATAGCGATCGCACGAGTGCACTCATGAGCTTATCACCGGCCGGTGGGTGGCAAGCTAGCTATGCATACAAACCGAAGCCAGCTGATGCTCGATCCCATCCGAATTCTACATAGGCCTACTGTATGCCTACTGCTGTGAAGGGCCTACATGATCTAGGTAGTGCAATTGCTTGACAGCAAGGAACACCGGTAAGGTAGTTGTACAGTACGATGTATTAAAAATCCGCCTGTGTTTGTAGCCAACAAATTCGTACGTTGTCTGTCTTCCAACTGTTTGTTAGATCTTGGCATTTTTATTATGAAACGAGGGATGATGTCTGCAATGTCCCTCCCTAACAACATTAGGCCTCTTAGTCAACATGGCCAATGCTAGTTGAATGGCACTGACAGTGACACCGTGTCTAACATGTAATCCATTGTTAGTGACCAGCCTGGTGACAGGTCTAACGTTTGTAAAAGGGTACTAAAACTAAAAGACTCCAAAACTAAAAGACGGCATCTCTTTACTTACTTTACTTTACTTTACTGTAATCCATCGATGCTTGTAGGTCCTGGGCCTGTTCATCGATCGATTGGTGGTCATTTGAGTCAATCTTTCAATTTCTATGGCAAGGTGTGTGTGTGGAGAGAGAGGATTCAAGACATCTTCTAACTAACACTAGAATCTAGTGCTAGTATCCTTCAGCTCAGCTCAGCTCAGTACGTCAGCCAAAGTCAATACAAGGCTACTCGGTGGGTTAGGCCTAACGGTTAGGTTAGGTTTACTACTAATTAGGCCTAACGTTACGCAGATCCTAACGTTTACTCTGTTAACAGTGAGTTAGTGTTAGGCTAACTGCTGCGACCAGCAGCCCCATACGCATAGATAGTCTATATCAGTTCGGGAAACCCACTCACAAGGGGGGCCCCTCCTTATAAGTAACCCGTCCCCCTTATAAGTAACCCCGTCCCCCTTATAAGTAACCCCCGGGGCACCCCTTATAAGGAGTCTCCACGCTTTTTTGCAATGCAACGCGAAAATGAAAGGACTGCGGCAATTCGCTTGATTATGTCCATAAAGCTTCACAAGTTTCCTAGTTACTCACGAAATTTGAGCAAAATCGGTTTGAGGCATCATATCTAAAATCATGGATTTAAATGCGATGTCAAACGACCCATGCGAATGCTGAAATGCGAGCGATTGCTGGCGCGAGTGTCGCCAGGCGCGGCGGCGCGGCAATGCTCGAGTGCAGACGTGGCGAAAGTCTTCGTACTCAGTCGCCACGTCTGCACTCAAGCATTGCCGCGCCGCCGCGCCTGGCGACACTCGCGCCAGTAATCGCTCGCATTTCAGCATTCGCATGGGTCGTTTGACATCGCATTTAAATCCATGATTTTAGATATGATGCCTCAAACCGATTTTGCTCAAATTTCGTGAGTAACTAGGAAACTTGTGAAGCTTTATGGACATAATCAAGCGAATTGCCGCAGTCCTTTCATTTTCGCGTTGCATTGCAAAAAAGCGTGGAGACTCCTTATAAGGGGTGCCCCGGGGGTTAACTTATAAGGGGGACGGGGTTACTTATAAGGGGGACGGGTTACTTATAAGGAGGGGCCCCCCTTGTGAGTGGGTTTCCCGAACTGATATAGGCCCTAGCGTAATCCATTACGCTATGCGTGTGTATGGGGCTGCTGGTCGCAGTTGGTGTATTTTTAGGCCAGGTTAGGTGAGGGTTGTACTTTAAAGTTACTCAAATTAGTCGAGGGATATTAAGGAAGTTCTTCCAAGGGGAATAAAAGGGTAAAACTTAAAAGAACAGAAGGAAAGAAGGAAGGACGAGTAAAAATTTAATGTGCTGTGGAAATCTGCCCTGCTGCTGTACTATCGCATCAATCGCGTGTAGGCCCCACCTTAATTAACGCCATTTGGTGGGGCCACATTCAGGAAGTCTAAATACTGATTATATACTAGACCTCTGGTTTAAATCTGGTATTAAATTACTAGGGTCAAGGGAAGAAAGTCCCACCGCTGTGCTTGGGATAGGTAGACAACCCCACTCGAACTCCACACGTCACAGTAGGGCTGAAAGGTGTATTAATTGTTAGGGCTGCACACTTGCGCCGGTCCGACGGTCAAAGACCAGTAAAAGTCACTGTCGGACCGGTAACTTTTCAGGAAATTTACAAGTTACCTGTCCGACATGACCAGTAAAAAAAAAAAAAAGAAGGGCACTGGCGGGGTCAGTAGAAAGAAAAAGAGCAGCCCCGATCAGGGAGAAACAGAATGCAAGATATCGCACTGTTCAACAAGTTTTACGCAAGTTTTCGTTTATGTCTACCGGTGCAATTTGTACAGTAAACATATATTAGTTTTGAGCACTAGCAGTCAACCGGATTCGCGCTTGCTTGCGCATTGACGCTGCTCACACACTGCCATGCCATGCAAAACATGTACAATGTAACTGTTGAAATGCATGTAATTCCCCGATCCCCGTTTTGTTTGTTCGTTTGCTTGCGATCGGTGGTCATGCCAGACAAGAAGCATTGATAGAAGTGCACGCATTATCTTCTGGGTCATTTTACTCATACTTTTTAATGCAAGATCGATCCGATCCCGGCTTCGCAGCAGCGTGGCAGTTGACATGTTAGAACTAATTTACTTGTGCCGATTTTTAGAAAAAGTAAAAGCATATTCGATATTCAGCGATACAGCGAATGGATCTGATTGCGTTCATTTTCATTTTACACAGTCATTTCACAAATGAATATTTTCATTCGTTCAGAATGGTCTCATAATGAAGATAGGCGCAAAAAGGATCACGAAAGCGGCCCATCCGTGTACTTTTTAAGAACGCATGCACAAAATGTGAAGAGATAAAAAACAATCATGAATCATTGCAGTCCCGCTTGCATATTTGAGGTAGAAATCGACCCAAAAAGGATCATGAATTCGGCCGCGTCGTACACCTTTCAAAAGCTCATGTACGAAATGCGAAGAGATTATAGAGGAGAAAAACAAAATGAAGGACACATTTGTTGCATGCATCATAAAAGATAACAGCCGAATAACAATTCAAGAAATCAACACAATCCCGTTGAAATTTGAGGAAATGATAGGTGCAAAAAGGATCTTGAATTCAGTCCTGCATGCCGTGTTGGTTATCAAAAATGCATGCACAAATGCAACGAGATTATCGGGAGAAAAATAAAAAACACATTTTTACCCTTCTGGTGCGTGCATTACAAAAGATTACATCCGAAGTAATTCATGAAATTGCCACAGTCCCGTTGATATTTGATGTAGAAATAGGCGCCCAAATAGTCCGGGAGCCAGCGGGGGTCAGCCTAGCTGAAAAGGTTACCAATTTTTATGTATATAGCAATTTAGTACATATGCCCCTAAGTATGGAAATGCACGTCTGGCTGGTCATCGGTGGTGGGTGTGGCCAGGAGGGCCAAAAAAAGGACCCCTCAAAATTAGGCTAGCCTAGCTGGAAAAGTAACCCCATGAAAACCACTGGAACTTGTTCGTTACACTTACAGGATAAATGAATGACCATTGCCAGACGTTTTAAGTGGTGGGGGGTAGCCGCCAGACGCTCTTAAAGGCCCAACTCCAGCTAGGCTAGCCTAGCTGAAAAAGTAACCTCATGAAAACCACTGGAACTTGTTCGTTACACTTACAGGATAAATGAATGACCATTGCCAGACGTTTTAAGTGGTGGGGGGTAGCCGCCAGACGCCCTTAAAGACCCAAATTTTTCCAGCTAGGCTAGCCTAGCTGAAAAAGTAACCTAATGAAACCCACTGGAACTTGTTGGTTACACTTACAGGATGAATGAATGACCATTGCCAGACGTTTTAAGAGGTGGGGGGTAGCCGCCAGACGCCCTTTAAGACCCAAATTTTTCCAGCTAGGCTAGCCTAGCTGAAAAAGTAACCTAATGAAACCCACTGGAACTTGTTCGTTACACTTACAGGATAAATGCATGACCATTGCCAGACGTTTTAAGTGGTGGGGGGTAGCCGCCAGACGCCCTTAAAGACCACACTTTTTCCAGCTATATAGGCTAGCCTACAGCTGAAAATATAACCTAATGAAACCCACTGGAACGTGTTATTTACACTATGTCTTACAGGATATATGCATGGCCGTTGCCAGACGTTTTAAGAAGTGGGCGGAGGGGGGTGTAGCCGCCAGATGCCCTCAAAGACCCAATTTTACCAGCTAGACTATAACCCTGGCTGGAAAAGTAACCTCCTGAAACCCACTGCGGAACTTGTTCTATGTTTGTATCTCACCTGATAAACACTGTCGACATAGTATTCTGGTGTTCTTTCAATAACTTTCCACACTTTTGAGCTATATGATCACCAAATTCACTCCTCAGATCATCTAATGATTGCTGTCAACTAGTGTTAATATTGGTGAAGTCCGACTACGTCAACAGTCAAAAAGTCAATGAACTAGGCCTATGCCATTTGAAAATCTCTGTAATCACAAAGTCGATATGTGAACGAGACATCACTTCGCTTTTGCCTTGTTAAATGGTGAATATTAAATTAATTTGTAAGCTTCCGTTTCTAATTCATAACAGCTCCAGCATACATGTCTGAGAATAGCGGTAAAGAAGATTAGAGTCTTTGGCAACAAGTGCAAAATTAAATTCTGTGCCTTATTTGCTAAACAAACGTGGTAGGAGGACAACGACCTGTTAGGCAATATGGCGGACCAGTAGTTCTATATTATTAGTGTTATAGAATAAATGACAATGATGTAGTTCTGTAGCATACTTTTCATTAGATGCTTTTGCAATGACTCAATGTATACTTTTAATCGAACTAAGTATATATCCATGACTTGCTCATGAATTACGGCAGAACGATTCCGTGAGGAAAGTTTTCTGTCATGTCATTACGGAAGAAGTGAACGTGTAAATATTTTGCTATTTGTTCCATAATTATTTCTTGAAGTAGTTAAATGTACTTTCCTAAAAACATTTTTTCTTTTATATGATACCTATACGTTGCATCCAAATGCCTATTCGTTGAAAAAATGCGGGCCATGTATTCAAAGGTCAAAGATCATAGGTTAATGGAAGTAGGGCATACATTGTACAACATTTCACTAAGTTGTTGTTGTTGTTGGATTTTTTTTTTTTTTGGGGGGGGGATGATTCAAAGTGTCCTAAAACCTTGTATTTTAATACATGTATTTAGTTTTGTAGTCACGAATCTTGCTATGAATGATGCCAAACTCTTCCCGCTCATACAAATGCAGCCGTTTCAGGGAAATAATTATGATAATGATTGGTAATGCTTAAGTGGTTCATAACATTCCATTGATACTATGTATAGAACAGAAAGTGAATTTGAAAATGGTATATGATATCCGCAATTTACTCTTTGACAGGTTCTATCATCCGATTAATAATGTATAAATTGAATATACAGTAGTCCCCTATTCAGTAACTACAGGTTAAGTTAGATAAGCTGCATTCATTTTGCACGCGACCATGGCGTTATAGCCAAAGATGATTGAATTCTGTAAATCTCTGTGTGCCTGCACAGGATTGGAAAACGAAACAACTTTCTGTGTATAGAACAACGAAACAGAAACTGGTGCATGCATTATCTCAGTCACTTTGTTATGCATCATGATGGTTTGCTCATTGCAGTTCCGGAATCTCAGCTCGAGGGACTCGAATTGATCCTAAATCAGTCGGCATGCGTGTATCACCCAAAACAATATCTGAACACAATTATAACTGCAGTCCTCCATAGTCTGTATTGGTTGTCAATAAGGGCTGGTATCAAGTTTGATTTTCATATTATTTACAGTACCGAAGTTGTATTTAATTGTTTTCATCGAAATGCCCGTATACGGTATGCGTATCTCAGTTAACTCTTTAAACCATAGTTGTAATCTACGTGCCAAGAATCTCATGTTTTCAATAAGCGTGAACTCCAAGACATGTCGTGATAAGGACTTTAAGACAATTGGCATCGTCATAATAAAACGAATTCCCCTTTTACAAGACACGTTTTAGATTTTAGATAGAAATATGGATTCGTTTGAATGCATACAAACAGCTTCTTAAATCCTCTTACATTTTGTTTTTAAGATATGGTGTATACTTTAGAAGTGTAAGAAGCATGCTCTTGTTTTAGAGGCTTTGAGTACTGGTAAGAAGCATATGTTATTCTTATAGATTATGTGAATAAGTACGCATTCAAGAACGTTTTGAATAAAACGTATCCAGACAACTGCATATCATATTTTCACCTCTTCCTTAAACATGCAGATGTATACTCTTGCCGAGAAGGTTAACTGTTTGATAGATATAGTGCTCACCTTATTGAAAAGGTAATTGGGTAAATTTTTGGTTTCAGTATATCATTCAAGCACAACTAAGTTAACTTTTACATTAACATTTTCACAACTCACAAATTCTGCACGCACACACATTTCATGATTCACAAGATCCAAGTCACACTAATCCTATTTATTTTACAGAGTGCAACAACAACATATAGTTATATGCTGAGCAAATAGGCTTACATCTTTTCGCACTATTCAAGGTTTAGAGTAGTTAAGGAACTAAATCGTACCCGATTTTGTGATGCTAAGTTGCACCTTGAGATGATGGGCAATATTGCCCCTGTAAAGGAGCAGGCAGTGACACTGACTTGCTCCTTTGAAGGAGCAATTTTGCAGCAGTCATGGAGCAAATAAGCACCACATAGGTGCAACATCATACCAATAAGGCACAAGGTTGCACCCTCAAGAGAGGGTACATTCTTGCATCCTTCGGGCATAAAGTTGCACCTAAAGGTACGAGGTTGCGCCTTTTTCAAGGGGGCAAAGTTGCTCCCGAGGGTGTAACTTTCACCCTTTCTTGCGGGTACAAAGTAGCATCCAAAGTTCCAAGATTGCACCCTCAAAACAAGGCACAATCTTGGAGCTTTGGGTGTTTCTTTGCACCCTCACGAAAGGATGTAAAGTTGCACCAAGATGTAAAGGCTACACGGGGTGCAAAGGTGCGCCGAAAGGTAAAGGGTGCAAGATAGCACCCTCAAGAAAGGTGCAACTTAGCACCACTTAATGTGGGTGGAAAGATGCACCCTCACGAAGAGGTGCAATCTAGCACCACTTAGTGTGGGTGGAAAGATGTACCCAAGGGAACATTTTCGCACCCTCAATAAATTGTTCAACTTTGCACCCTCTCTGCAGTATTATTTTATACACACGTGAATTCCTTGTTCCTGTGAGCTACGTTTAATTTGAGCGTGACCCAGTATTAGACACGTGTCAAGCCTTTGCAGACACAGAATTTTTTCTTCATATTCTTTAAAGGTCATTTAAAACAAATTTAAATATATATTTATTTCTTTTAAGTTAAGAGCAAATGTGGAGATCATGACCTGTGATACATGTTACGGGAAGTCTATATTTTTATGTCTACTCGTTTTTGTTTTTTTCAACTACAAGGAATTACCTATGAGCTAATTGGATAAAGAAGCTGAGCATTCCTTTTTTTCATCAGTTAATGTCAGTGCTGGTGTATTATTCTTGAAAAGTTGGCATCTAAATGTCCTCCAAACCAAGTACTTACTGTATAAAATTATATTTCTGTGAGTTACGTTTCTTATGAGCATGACAGATCTGTAGACACGTGTCATAGTGGTTACAAACACTAAGTTTCCTTTGCTTTCATCGTTATCAAGAAGCGATTTTGAACAATTTCAGATGTTCAGTTGGTTTTTTTTTTTTCAATTTCGTTACGAGAAGGCAATAATGATTTCATGTAAAATATGTTAAGGAAAGTTGATAGTTTGGTTATTTTATCATTACTCATCTTCGTCTTCTCAACAAGAAGATGATACACATGAGCTCATTTGCTAAAGAAGTTGAAGGATGTTTAATTGCTGGTAGCCACGTAGGGGCTTTTGTCATAACATTTTGCATCTTAATCCCTCGAAACTAAGTACATGCAGTATTAGTTTATAGAAAACATAATATTTTTGTTGTTGCTGTGACTGAGATTATTCATATGAATTTTAGACATGTTTCTCACATGTTTCTGTCATATGCTTTACTGAAGAACAGCAAATGTTGAGTTTATTGGCAAGAGAGGTTGATCATTACTTTACATTTAAGCTCACTGAAGTGCCGGAGCATAAACTTGTCTTGAAATATTAGCATCCAAAACCCTCCAAACCAAAAACGTGCAATACTAGACACGACAGGAATTCCTTGTTGTTGTGAGTTATGTTTCTTAAAAACACTGATTTTTTCTGCTTTTCCAGTGTACTATGTTCAAAAACACTCTTGAACAATTATCAGATTTCGTTTCTTTCTTAAGAGAAGAAAACGGTGAGGTAATGTGAAGCATGTTCCTATAAGTTTTATTTCGTTAATAATTTTTCTTTACCCATCTCCTCAACCGTAAGGTGATATGGTACCTAAAAAGTCATAGGCCAAAGGTAATGAGCTTTACTTCCCCTTTTTAAAGTAAATTTAAGAGCTGGGGCATTATTTTTTTTTTTTTTAAAGTTGGCATTTTAAGCTATGTACACCGAGGACGAGTCTTACTGAATGGATTTCTTGTTTTCCATAAGAATGCATGAGATGGGGCTCAAGGAAGCAGAACAAAAGAATATAAGGCATGCATAGATTATAGACAGGTGAACTCGCAAGCTAGCGGTATTGTTATGGAATTACACTGCTGTCATTTCAGAAATATGTGAACCTTATAGCTGGTAAAATTGTGTCTTTGAGAGCGTCTGGGGGCTACGCCCCACCACTTAAAGCGTCTGGCAACGGTCATGCATTTATTCTGTAAGTGTAAGAACAAGTTCCAGTGGGTTTCATGGGGTTACTTTCCTAATTTTCAGCTAGGCTAGCCTATATAGCTGGTAAGAGTTTGGTCTTTGGGGCGTCTGGCGGCTATTGTCTGGCAACGATCATTCAATTATCCTTTGAGTGTATCACAAGAACAAGTTCCAGTGGGTTTCAGGAGGTTATTTTTCCAGCTATAAATCGGCTATAGCTTAGTCTAGCTGGAAAAATTGGGTCTTTAAGGGCGTCTGGCGGCTACCCCCACCACTTAAAACGTCTGGCAATGGTCATTCATTTATCCTGTAAGTGTAACAAATAAGTTCCAGTGGGTTACATTAGGTTACTTTTTCAGCTAGGCTAGCCTAGCTGGAAAAATTTGGGTCTTTAAGGGCGTCTGGCGGGTACCCCCCACCACTTAAAACGTCTGGCACTGGTCATTCATTTATCCTGTAAGTGTAACGAACAAGTTCCAGTGGGTTTCATGAGGTTACTTTTTCAGCTAGGCTAGCCTAGCTGGAAAAATTTGGGTCTTTAAGGGCGTCTGGCGGCTACCCCCCACCACTTAAAACGTCTGGCAATGGTCATTCATTTATCCTGTAAGTGTAACGAACAAGTTCCAGTGGTTTTCATGAGGTTACTTTTTCAGCTAGGCTAGCCTAGCTGGAGTTGGGCCTTTAAGAGCGTCTGGCGGCTACCCCCCACCACTTAAAACGTCTGGCAATGGTCATTCATTTATCCTGTAAGTGTAACGAACAAGTTCCAGTGGTTTTCATGGGGTTACTTTTCCAGCTAGGCTAGCCTAATTTTGGGGGGTCCTTTTTGTGGCCCTCCTGGCCACACCCACCACCGATGACCAGCCAGACGTGCATTTCCATACTCAGGGCATATGTACTAAATTGCTATACACATAAAAATTGGTAACCTTTTCAGCTAGGCTGACCCCCGCTGGCTCCCGGACTAAAAGGATTGTGAATTCGGCCGTGTCGTTTGCCTTTTAAGAACGCATGTACGAAATGGGAAGAGATTAGCGGGAGAAAAAAAGGACACATTTTCAACCCCCGCTTTTGGCGCTTGCATCATATAGATTACAGCCGAATAGTAGATCATGAAATTATTGCAATCCCATTGAAATTTGATTAAACAATAATAGGCGCAAAAAGAATCTCGAATTCGGCCCTGCATGCAGTGTATATTTTGAAAATGCATGCACAAATGCGAAGAGATTATCGGGAGAAAAATAAAGAACGCATTTTCAACCCTTCTGGTGCGTGTATCACAAAAGATTACAGCAGAAATAATTAATGAAATATCGCAATCCCACTGATATTTGATGTAGAAATAGGCGCTAAAAGGATCGTGAATTCGGCTGTGTCGTATAGGCCTACCTTTTAAGAACGCATGTATGAAATGGGAAGAGATTATTGGGAGGAAAATACAGGACACATTTTCAACCCCTTTTGGCGCGTGCATCATAAAGATTACAGCCTAATAATCATTTATAAAATCATCGCAATCCTGTTGAAGTTCAAGGAAACAGTAGGCGCAAAAAGAATCATAATTTTTGGCCGTGTCGTATATCTTTTAAGAACGCATTTACGAAATGCGAAGAGTTTATCAGGGGAAAAAATAAAGGACACATTTTCAACCCCTTTTGGCGCTTATATCATAAAAGATTACAGTAATTCATGAAATCATCGCAATCCCGCTGATATTTGAGGTAGAAATAGGCGCAAAAAGGATCGTTTACCTTTTAAAGGACAAGTTCACCTTCATTAAGGTAAGGATTGAGAGAATGTAGCAATATTAGTAGAACACATCATTGAAAGTTTGAGGAAAATCGGACAATCCGTTCAAAAGTTATGAATTTTTGTTTTTGTGCAGTCACCGCTGGATGAGAAGACTACTGCAGTGTATGATGTCACATACGTACAACAGTATAAGGAAAATATAAAGAGAATTTCACAAAATTTCATCTTTTGAAAAAAGTACACATTCCCTTGACTCGTTACTGAAATATGTTATGGGTAATATTATTCCCATTAACTTCAGAAAGAGGCTAGTCAAGTGCTCTTTTATTATGCGAAAAAAGTGAAAATATGTTGAATTTTCTTTATATTTTCTTTATACTGTTGTACTCATATGACATCACGAGCCTTAGTAGTCTCCTCATCCAGCGGTTCCAACACAAAAGTTTTACAAATTCATAACTTTTGCATCGATTGTCCAATTTTCCTCAAACTTTCACTGATGTGTTCTACTAATATTGCTGCATTCTCTTAATCCTTATGTTAATGAAGGTGAACTTGTCCTTTAAGAATGCATGTACGAAGTGGGAAGAGATTATATGGGGAGAAAAACAAAGAACGCATTATCAACCATTCTAGCCGGTGCGTGCATCACAAAAGATTACATCCGAAGTAATTCATGAAATCGCCACAATTCCGCTGATATTTGAGGTAGAAATAGGCGCAAAAAGTATCATGAATTCGGCCATGTGGTACATCTTTTTAAGAACGCACTTACAAAATTCAAAGAGTTTATCGGGAAAAAATAAAGAACCCCTTGTAGCGCATGCATCAGAAAATATCACAGCTAAAATAATTCATTAAATCATCGTAATCCAACTGAGCACCAAGAGCAGGTTATGCAGCAAGTTCGTGCGCCGATGTCCAGAAAAAGTCTCAAACGCATTTGATACAATCTGATTTTGTTCATCATCATTTTACACTGTAATTCACAAACAAACATTCTATTTTTTGTTTCTTATTTTTTTTAATTTCTTGTGCAATAAATAATGTAAAATGTACAATGGGGGGGGGGGGGGTACGTCCATAAAAAAACAAGAAAATAAGTTTGCAAGTCATTTAATGTTTTTTATACCCCTGCCACATGTAGTGTGAAGGGGGTATATAGGAATCACCGCGATGTTGGTCGGGCGGGCGGTCGGTCTGTTGCAAAATCTTGCGTCGCGAACTCCTCCTACAGTTTTGAAGCAATTTAAATGAAACTTAGGGTAAATGATGATATTGAGGTATAGATGTTCAAGATATGTTTTTTGTGTTTGTTGGACAATGCATTGCCATGGTAACCATAATTTTACCAAAACCTTGTGGATTGAATAACTTCCCATAGTATTTAAGCAATCAATTTCAAAATTGGTATCTGTGATGATCTATAGGTGTAGTTATGCCAGACACTCTTTGTGTTTGTACTTGACAAAGCGTTGCCATGGTAACCGCATGTTTTCTTCAAAATCTTGTGGAGTGAACAACTTCCACAGTTTTGAAGCAATTGAAATCAAATTTGGTAGGCATTATGGCCTTGAGGCATAGATGTGCAACACATAATTTTTGTGTTTGTCGGACAAAGCGTTGCCATGGTAACCATAATTTTACCAAAACCTTGTGGATTGAATAACTTCCCATAGTATTTAAGCAATCAATTTCAAAATTGGTATCTGTGATGATCTATAGGTGTAGTTATGCCAGACACTCTTTGTGTTTGTACTTGACAAAGCGTTGCCATGGTAACCGCATGTTTTCTTCAAAATCTTGTGGAGTGAACAACTTCCACAGTTTTGAAGCAATTGAAATCAAATTTGGTAGGCATTATGGCCTTGAGGCATAGATGTGCAACACATAATTTTTGTGTTTGTCGGACAAAGCGTTGCCATGGTAACCATAATTTTACCAAAACCTTGTGGATTGAATAACTTCCACATCATTCAAGCAGTTAGGGTCAAATTTAGTATGTATGATGATCGGGAGGTGTAGTTATGCAAGACGCCAATGTGTTAATATAAGAAAAATGTGTTGCCATGGTAACCACTCATTTTTGTATCAAATTGAACCATCATTAAATGGTGAAGGTGATATTTGGTATGTATGATGCTCTTTAAGTGTAGTTTTGCAAAATGTCCTTTGTATTTGTATCGGACAATGCGTTGCCATGGTAACCGCATTTTTTTTAAAAATCCTGTGGAGTGAACTTCTTCCACAGTTTTCAAGCAATTGAAACCAAATTTGGTGGGCATTATGGCCCTGAGGTATAGATGTGGAACACATAATTTTTGTGTTTGTCACACAGACCGTTGCCATGGTAACCACAATTTTACCAAAACCTTGCAGATCAAATAACTTTTCCATCATTCAAGCAATTAAAGTCAAATTTAGTATGTATCATGATCTAGAAGTGTAGTTTTGCAAGACACCAATGTGTTAGTTTAAGGAAAATGTGTTGCCATGGTAACCACTCATTTTTGTATCAAAATAAACCATTCAAGCTACGAAGGTCAAATTTGGTGTGTATGATGGTCTTCAAGTGTAGTGATGCTGGGGGAATGCATGTTTCCATTTGCTGTAAGTTTGATACTCAGTGTCAACTCTAATTGTACAGTAAACTAAAATTATTCTGTTTCCAATTCAACAAGTGCACAAACTTGATATCAACGTCTTTGCCCTCATGACATCACATATTATAAAGCAACACTAGGGGTGGGGGTATCAATCACCTTCAGTGATAGTTGGTAACGGATGCTGCAAAAGTAGCCATCTTGGCAGTCGCGTTGCGCTGCGCCGTGGCTGGTATGGTAGCTAACTGCGACCAGCAGCCCCATACGCATCGCGTAATGGGGCTGCGGACTGTAGCATCCAGGATCATGACAGGGTAGTATCGCGGATGAATATCAACTGAAAATCGAAATTTTTTTTTTTCAATTTGAAGACTTACCAGTGAAGTTGAAGTATTGACAACAGGGTTCGTGCAATGTTTGGTTCTGCCAATAGTCTTTTTCTGTTCGAATTGATGACTTAATGTGACTCGGTCGAGAGGAACCTGGGAGAGCTACTACCCTGTCATGATCCTGAATGCTACAGTCCACAGCCCCATTATGCTATGCATATGTGGCTGCTGGTGGTCGCAGTTAGTACGGTAGCTAGCTAGCTAGCGCACTACCTATGCATGTGAGCCAAAAAGGTAGCTAGCATGCAATGCATGCTATAAAACGTAGCCTGCGGCCCTGCGCAGCCCGAACACGATTACGACGGGTCGATGAGATGAAAAAACATTTTTAGACTTTTTTTTTTCATTCTTTCTTTAGCTTAAAATGGATAATTTTGGGTTTAAAACCGTTCACAAATTTGCAGAAGATGAAATTTGTGAAAAAAAAAAACAAACTTGAAAGAGCAAAAAAAAAAAAAAACTAAAAAACCCGACCCGAAATTTCCGTGATTTTCGGTTGGTCGCGAAGGGCAAACAAAACATTTTTGGGTGGGGCCTAATGGTTAGTACCCAGTGTGGCTAACTGCGACCAGCCCGAACGGGACCACTCCCACAGTGTGTGAAGGAGTGCCCTGGGGTTACAGACACAGTAGGGCCTATACATGCAGTGGTAAGACCTATTTTACGAGATTAGTAAGTCTACTGCTCATCGACCACTTATTTTTAGATCGACCACCCTCGCGCAATTGCTTTCTCGCGTATAAAATCAAAAATACGCGTGGGACGGGGTGCAATATGCTGGAACATTTGATCATGAATACAAATCAAGAAAAATTAGGGGGATACAGGTAAATAACCTGAGGAAAAAGAATTGAAAAAAATCCTCATTAGTAATACACATAATTATTGTTAACACATATTCGGCCATTCACTGGATTTACATGCTTTTCAATGGGAAAATGGGCGGTCGATTTTAAAAAAAGATGAGCTTTTTTAAAAAAACTACCAACTACAGTGGGCCTGGTAGGCCTGTGTACATACTGATATCAATAGTCAATAGAGATGCAGATGAGGGACCCTACGTCCTTTACGCACTTGTAGTAAGTTGTACAAATGTTGAGGGATTTGTATTGTTATTATTGTTTTTGTTCAAGTTTCCCTTGATCAAAAAGTATTCTTTTTCAACAGTGTAGAACGATACTTTGACACAGCTGTTTGTACTATCAGTAGAAAATTTAAATTTTAGCAGCTGTGCTTTTCATAAGTATTCAATTTGACAAATCAAACATAAACAAAAGGGAAATCATAATTTGGAATTTCGTCTTCTTGAATAACCTGTGAGAAATAGGATGTAATCTAACTACTGTAATTTCTTGTGTGCTTTGAGTGTCATTCCTATTAAGGGGAAAAAACAAAACAAATAGCAAACAGCTATGTACAGCGTATGTGCAATTATGTTGCCATGACCAAATCAGGGCACTGACTGAGTGGTTGGAGTTGGACAGCACCAGGTATGATTGGCAGGCAGAAATTACTTTCCCCCTGATGTGTCCTGAAATTTCTGATGCTTCATAAAAATGCTTTTCATGCAGTTTGCAGCGAGGGGAGAGCCCTGAGGGATATCATTAGATCAGTGACATCATTGTACATGAGATAAATTGTCCAATTTAGCAGATCATATCCCACATTGATCATGCATTCTTTCTGAATTCAATCACACAGGTGAAAAGATCAGCACAAGTTGGAGAGAATCCTGAGCAAGAAGATGCTTTGATGATCACTCTTGGCTGCGTACTGAGAAATAAGCAGCTATGACGTCAACAAAAGAGCGTGTGGTTCATATCATTGAGTGGGATGACATGGACAAGAGAAAGTTTTTTGGCTTTGGGGCCATGCTGTCATTTGCTGTCCGGACATCGGTCTACCCCTCTCATCTCATCAAGACCAGGCTTCAGATGCAGCAGCAAAACAGTCTGTACAAGGGAACATGGGATGCCTTGAAAAAAATAGTCAAGTATGAGGGTGTCCGGGGCTTGTACAAGGGCTTCGCAGTGAACCTGATTTCCATTGGCTCTGAGCAGATGTACATCTTAAGCTACGAGTTGATGCGAACAGCATGCAAGGATATGGACAACTCCCCTCGTACTTTCATCGCAGGAGGCTTTGCCTCGCTGGTCTCACAGACAATACGGGTACCTGTTGATGTCATTTCACAGAGGACGATGATGTTGGGACTGGCTGTGGATGCACAGACTGTCAAAAAGGAAGTCCACTTTAAGGACGTAGTGCAGATTGCCCGAGCGACATACCATCAAAGTGGATTCTTTGGTTTCTATCGTGGTTATGTTGCCTCCTTGATGACATTTGTGCCAAACAGTGCCCTATGGTGGACATTTTATCACAATTATACAGGTATTTAGACATGAATCTTCTTCATACCGGTAATTATTTCACATCAAACAAAATAAATCATATTGCATAATCCCAGTACTTGTGATGTTTTATCCACAGCCCTGAGATGACAAGGCCATAATTCTGCTATTCATGTACATTTTGTATGTTCAGTATGATACCATCCAACTTTGTCTCTTCTCATCAGTCTTGCATTTGAACATGTTTCAATACCAAGTTAAAACAAACATCAGACTGAGTGTTGCAATGAATCACACATTTTCAGAACATGCGTTTTGAGGTAAACTTGGTATTTTGACTCTGGTGATGATTTGTATAATTACTAACTACATGAAGGTATGCATAATTGGAAAAATAGAAATTGAATGATTTATTTGAAAAGCATTGTCATAGTCATGTGTGTGTCTCTGTACTATGCTTGTGTATGGGCCATGTCCATGCACAAGTCTTCATGGCAATACCTATTATTTTCCATTGCCTTATATAATTACCATATAATCCAAATTCAAAGTGTAACTCTCAGTGCACATAATTTAGGTCTTCACACTGAACGATTGCAAATGGTAGAATGGTACAACTGATGTTATATTGGGCTACATGTACATTGTAGATAAAGTGTATTGAAAGTCGGGGTCAATGTCTGAAAACTTTGCCCTAATTATCTTTTTATTTGATCTTGATTGATTTTGATGAAGTGTTACTTCTTTACACTCTCCAGTTTAGTATTCACTACACTTAATAGTCACATACATATTTTTATACCCCCGCCACACATAGTGTGTAGGGGTTATATAGGAATCACCGTGATGTTGGTCGGGCGGTTGGGTGGTCGGTCGGTCGGTCTGTTGCAAAATCTTGCGTCGCGAACTCCTCCTGCACTTTTGAAGCAATTTAAATGAAACTTAGGGTAAATGATGATATTGAGGTATAGATGTGCAAGACATAATTTTTGTGTTTGTCGGACAATGCGTTGCCATGGTAACCATATTTTACCAAAACCTTGTGGATTGAATATAAGTATTTAAGCAATCAATTTCAAATTTGGTATCTGTGATGATCAATAGGTGTAGTTATGCAAGACACTCTTTGTGTTTGTACTTGACAAAGCGTTGCCATGGTAACCACATGTTTTCTTCGAAACCTTGTGGAGTGAACAACTTCCATAGTTTTGAAGCAATTGAAATCAAATGTGTTAGGCATTATGGCCTTGAGGCATAGATGTGGAACACATAATTTTTGTGTTTGTCGGACAGAGCATTGCCATGGTAACCATAATTTTACCAAAACCTTGTGGATTGAATAACTTCCACATCATTCAAGCAATTAAGGTCAAATTTAGTATGTATGATGATCGGGAGGTGTAGTTGTGCAAGACACCAATGTGTTAATATAAAAAAAAAATGTGTTGCCATGGTAACCACTCATTTTTGTATCAAATTGAACCATTTAATCTATGAAGGTGACATTTGGTGTGTATGATGCTCTTTAAGTGTAGTTTTGCAAAATATCCTTTGTATTTGTATCGGACAATGTGTTGCCATGGTAATGGCATGTTGTTTTTTTTTAATCCTGTGGAGTGAACTTCTTCCACAGTTTTCAAGCAATTGAAACCAAATTTGGTAGGTATTATGGCCCTGAGGTATAGATGTGGAACACATAATTTTTGTGTTTGTCACACAAACCGTTGCCATGGTAACCACAGTTTTACCAAAACCTTGCAGATCAAATAACTTTTCCATCATTCAAGCAATTAAAGTCAAATTTAGTATGTATCATGATCTAGAAGTGTAGTTTTGCAAGACACCAATGTGTTAGTTTAAGGAAAATGTGTTGCCATGGTAACCACTCATTTTTGTATCAAAATAAACCATTCAAGCTATGAAGGTCAAATTTGGTGTGTATGATGGTCTTCAAGTGTAGTGATGCTGGGGGAAAGCATGTTTCCATTTGCTGTAAGTTTTATACTCAGTGTCAACTCTGTAATTGTACAGTAAACTAAAATTATTCTGTTTCCAATTTGACAAATGCACAAACTTGGTATTAACGTCATTGCCCTCATGACATCACATACTATAAAGCAGCACTAGGGGCGTTGGTATTAATCACCTTCAGTGATAATTCTAGTTAGACATAGAATCAATATTATCTGTGATGAAGGCTACATGTAATCTAAGTGAATGCAAATATAAAGTCAAATATTTGATCTACGGTAAGACAAGGCTCTGATATAGTAGTTTGTATAAAATTGTTCCATTTGATAAAGTACAGCAAAAGGTCATGTTAAACAGACAATGTATTGGAGACATTTAGCAGGACATGTACAGACAGGACTTTTAATGTTCTAATTTAGAAGTTACATGAAGTCCTGTATTATGCCTGCACTCAAAGCATGGTTAAGGACTCCTGTTTCCTGGTTGTTGGCTGCCTGTCCGTCCCACATTTTATTATGACATGTGAAAAACACACCACAGATTTTCTCTATACCCACCCAACTTTGTATCCCAGGCGTGATGTGTGTATATAAGGTGCTGTGCTTATTAGATTTTTAAAGGAATTCCTTCGAGGAAGGTCAAAGGTCCTTGCACTTTGCTAAAATGTCCTTTTTCACGTGTAACTTCATATAAAGTTCCAGTTGTGATATACAATGTAGTAATTGGGTAAAAAGACTAGAAAAAATGTCAGTAACATGGTGGTGAAAGGTCAAAAGTCAAGTTGATGGTTTCTATACCAGCCCCCCCCCCCCAAAAAAAAGCAAGTCATTTCTAGTCATTTGTACTTCAATCAGCTAGAAATGTCTAGTGGTGATTTAGCTGTTGGACAAGGTAGAAATAAACTGACTTTAAGTCTGTTACTAATCACAGCAGTAGTAGCTCATCATGTGCAGATTTGCATAAACAACCTTTCTTTTTTTCTCAGTTGGTTAGGCATTTCAGTTGTTTTCAAAGCGATATGATGCATAAGCTTGCTCAACATAACAATTTGGAATTCATAGTCAAGCAGGGCATTAACTTGTGTAACAGGGCTCTCATCACCAGAATGGTCCATCATTTAGAAGGAAAAATTTTCCTCAGATTCAAGTTTCTTCACTTTGTCTCCCTCTACAAATTAAATTTGTTAAGATCGCAACTGCTGATCTGTGAATTAACAAACATGTCGAAAAAAAAGGAACCAGTGGGACTCGAACCTGTCATCTACTGCTCGAGTTTGAGTCCCACTGTTAATTTACAGATCAGCAGTTGCGATCTTAACAAATTTAATTTGTAGAGGGAGACAAAGTGAAGAAACTTGAATCTGAACCTTCACCCCTCTGAATAATTATCTTTCTTTCATTAATAATTTTCCTGTTATCATCGCATCACAATTTGCTGTGCATTTTTACAACACCTGCTACACAAACTGACTTTTGTGTAGCAGTTTTTTCCATAGAAGTGTACAGCTTACCATATGAAATATTGTTCATCAGCTGAAAATTGCTAATCAAATTTGAGTCAGAAAATTATTCCGGGATTTAACACTTTTGGAAGCATCTATTCTAATCAACAGTTAAATGCTTTTATAACTTATTGATTGGGGTGAAAGTTTTAGGTTTATATTTACCAAAATTTAACTTTTTGTCATTTTCTGGTCATAAATTCAACCATGTGTAAGTTCAGTGAGAATGTTGTTTAGTGTAAAGGATGGATATGAATTGGATAATATTTCCTTGGTGCAGAGAGGGTGAAAGGTCTATCCTTAGTTGGTGGTCAAGATTGATGAGTCTCATCAAAATGTGAACTAGGGGTTCTGTTCTTGGGGCAGATAATGATTATTTGAAAGCCTAGACATCCCAGTTGACTGCCCAACAGCCCATTTGCTGTACACAGTTATATTTCCAATTAGTTGTGGATGTTTTCTATTTCAGTCCTAATCTCCTGGGTTTGTTTGTCCCATCCCCTCCTCCTCTTCACAGAATGCATAGCTTCCTTCCTCCAGAATAGTCTTCATCTTCAAGTGCCTTCCCTTGCTATCCAGGCTGTGTCAGGGTCCTGTGCAGGCTGCAGCGCTGCATTCATCACCAACCCCATGGACACCATCCGGACTAGGCTGCAGGTGAGAGATGCCCAGTATTGAGGAGAACTTACTCATACAGAGAATCAGAACAAATGGAAACAATAATACAAAAAACAAACAAACAATGTGTTCAGTTTGAGCAAATGGGCCAACTGTGACAAGAATCCTAATAATCTTTATTGTAGTCAAAGTCATGTGTTGTATGTGTTGACTGTTCAGAAGTTATTTTGTCAAGTATTTGTGATGCCAAATACAAAGAGCTATACACTTTTCCCTAGATAAAGAGGAACTTTAGTTGTAATGCATTGTCCAAAAGAAAGGTAGTCGAACTTGAGCCATTTGGTCAATGTGATTCAGCCTAAAAATCCTACAAGACAGTGTACTATGTAAAGGTCAGCCCAGTCAAGATTTACGTCCAATGTTGTACCCATTTAAACAGCTTGTTAAAGGGACTGTACAGTACTGGTTGAGGTGGGGATTCATGTTTTGAACATCCCTAAGTGAGATAACGAAAAGCCTCTTATGAAATATGAAAGAGCATGTCATTTTAAGAAGGATTCAACGTTTATTTGATGAAAATTGGTTTTCAAATGGCTGAGATATCCCCAAAAAGTGCTAATAATAAAAGGCGACATGCCACAACTTTATTAGGATCTCTTTGTTTCACCTTGTTTTTGGATATCTCAGCCATTTCAAAACCAATTTTCATTGAATAAACTTTTGATACCCCTTAGAACTGCATGCTCTTTGACATCTCATAGAGTGGTTTCTGAATATCTCGCAAACGTTAAAAGCTAAATCCTCACCTCGACCAGAACTGTACCCACCCTTTAAAGCATTAGCAATCAGATACTGTAAATTCTGTTATTTTTGTGAGGGTTTGATTTTTGTGAATTTTGCAAGTCACTGTTGGGCTGTGAATTGAACAAGATGCACAAAATGGCCACCTTATCTTGATTGTGTTGATTTTGTGCTGGGAAAATATTAACATGCTCATTTTGTGGCATGAGATGTTGTCCGAGGTAGGGCGAAACATGGCCATGTCGGGCCAGATACATGCATGCTTGTATGTCTAACCTTATGCACACCCTGCCTTATTTATAAACCTCAAGTACAAGAAAGTGTAGTGATCTTGGTTGCTGGGTGTGCAGTAAAGTGGCAGAGTGATTTTACAGGCATTAGTGCAGTAACAATAGCCTCAGTGTCAAATCGCAAAAAAAAAAAACAACATCTCCCAAAAATGTATGTGACCTCTTTTTTCACAAAAATATCTTTATGTGGCAATGATGGCATTACAGTAGTCATGGCATGAAAACATTATTCAAATGATGGGATTGCAGACATTTTATATAAAAAATGATGCACAAAGGTCAAAGCGAAATCTGAAATGTTTCCTTGTCATAACAACTCGGGTGGAAAATGAATTTTATGTAGAGGTGACTTCCACTATTATGAAGTCCTTGGATTTGGCAGTTTTCTTTTGTTATATCAAGATTTCATCTAAGCCGAACTATAAAGTATGAATAATAATTTGGGAACTGGAATGTGTACTTCGTTGTAACAAGATTTTTGTTGTTTTACCATGTTCTTTATAACGTGAGTGCCCTGTATCTGACATCGGAACTGTAAACAGATTGAAATAATGATGAAGAACGCCCACTGAAATTTTAGGTGTACATCAACTTTTTCTTGAAAATAAGAATGTTTGCAAAAGAGATGTGTGACATTCAAAGGTAGTTCCAGGTTGAACCTGCTTTCTGAATGCAGTTTCATTTAAAAGGCAGCAATATTTACAATGTAGTATAGCAAAATCTGATAGCAAATTGTTTACAAGAGCGTTTCATGGTACAAGTATTCAACTGAGGTTGCAGTTCAGTAAGAAAATAATGAGATATACACCTAATGTCAAATACTTCTGATATTGAAGCATCTGGTATGTCTGCTAGCTTATCAATATCATAATGAAACAGTTCCAAGTCAAATTTTCTTTTTTTTTTAAATTCAGATGAGGAATTGGAGTTTCTGTATAACAGCAAATAAGAAATTAGGCATACAGGAATAACTCTAATTCTTTCCACAAGCCTGCTATTGTAATTTACAAACATTCAGAATATGTTAAGGAACTCAGGCATTTGTAATTACAGGATCTCTAGTGTTAGTTTATGTTTCATTCTGTTCTATTCTTCAGGTGACTGGGCAGAGGTCTATTATCACCACTTTTCAAACACTGATGAGGGAAGAGGGCCTTGGAGGACTGACAAAGGGTCTGACTGCAAGACTATTTTCCACCATTCCCACTAGCCTTATCATAGTGTTGGGATATGAGACTATAAAGAGGAATAGTTTACGAAGTGGGATTTGAGAAAGTATATAGTGGGCATGCATGGTGGTTGGTTTGTTTTTATATCTGTGTCATTCTGTAACCAACTCCTTGGTATTGTGTTGGTAGAGAGGAGAATATATTTTTGTGCAACACAGGTAAATGGATAATTTTTCATCAGAAAACACAGAAGGAAACAGATAGGGGATAAGTAATCCATCAAGTTTTTAGCCTTTACCCTTGACACATTCACTTTATTTGTTGATCTACAATACCAAGTTTTACATACATTCTACTTTTATCCCATTTACACTTCAAGCCATTTACAATGAGGGTGGACCATTCACTAGAAACTAGTATATCAATCCTGACCACAGGATTATGATCGTACATATGATTTGTTTTGTTACAGTGCTAAAGTGCTACCACAAATATACGGAAGTAGTGAAGCAAAGTCAGTGGAATACAAAAATGAGTGTATTAGAACAAGAAAGTTACTAAAGTCAGGGAGGTGGGACGATTTCTGGGGAAGTCATGCATGTGATCTTCTTGCATTGCATCCTATGAATGCTGTAAACTTGCTTCCTTATTCAAGTGACAATCAGGTCTACTTTGCTATCGCAGGACTGCCCCCTTTTTTTTTTGTATACAAAACATCCCCCAAAATCATTTGTCTTGTGTGAAGAAATTAATTTTCCTTCATACACAGAACTGTGTTTAACAGTGTTGAATACTGCAAGTAGAGACAAGATGAAAAATGTTGTTTCCAGTGAAATCAAATACCGATAGTGAAATTTTATACACATCCACCTCTGAATTTGTACATTTTTTTTTTAAAGTGTGCTTCCACTTAAGCTACTTGTGACACAATGATGGGTTATGATCTCTGTGCTTTGAATGAGGCGTGAGTGGATGGTTTCTTTTCTTCAACTTACTACAAAAGAGCAATTTAATGTTTCAGATATTTTCAGGAAATGGTGGTTTGACAGGCTTGAAGATGTAAACTTAAGATATGATACTGTTCTCCGTTTTGATGTTTGCTTTATTTTTTGCTTTGGTTAAACATGTTTTGCTTTATATTCTATCCTTTGAAGGATCAGTCGCATGTTCCATTAAAAAATCTTAACATCTTTAATCCCTGTCTTTGTGAGAAATTATCTGTGATGCACTCTTGATATCACTCACCTCCCTTTTTGTTAAAAGGCATATTGATATATCACCTTATGCAAGAGCATACCATGGTAACAATAACACAAATATCAATGAATATACCTGAGAAACATTGATTTTCCCACTTATTGTGAGCATATTGCTTCTGGTGTTCTATATGTACATGCGAAGTGATGCTGGAAGCATGTTTGAGGTTTTCTGTCCTTTCATATATGTATCAATAGGAATTCTTGTATGTTGATATATGACTACAAATATGAAAGGACAAGCTTCTGTGGGACAGGTCACATGTGAAATTCAGAGGTTGAATTTCACTGTTCATGCATTACATGAAGAAGCCTTCTGAAATGTGTTTCTCATACTTGGTGTAGAGATGTACTGTGAAATAGTTATTACTAGATAACATTTGTAATTCAGAAATCTTACTCATCTCAACTCTTGCTGTACTTTGTGGTCACTCAGGAAATAATATCTAATGCTATACAACCTGTTCTAACACAAACTGTGACAAAGCAGTACATCATATTATGGTATGCCTTTGGTCATTCACTGAGAGGTAAACACTGCTAGTTTGTGCAATAACTCTTTAACTGCTAGTCAGGTTTGGCAACAGTATCAACCAGAGGAGGAAAATTTACCAACTAAGTTTGTATTCATTTACATTCTCTCATAGAAATCAGCAAACATTTTTTGCAACCACTTCACCTAGAGTCAGCAAAACTTGGGCTGATACCTACACCTGTATGTAATTATGAATATTAGCTTTCGGATTGCACAATCTCTCAAGGAAGTTCCTCCACATTGCAGTGATACCTACAGTATAAACCTATTTTGTTTTTACTGGTGCTGGTGTCTGGTCTATGTGTACAAACTTTATGAAAACAAAGTAATATGAAAATTACTAGATGTGACTCAGGCAGGCGTGATTACACTAAGGTTGATTGATCAAATCAAAAGACACTAGTCAAGATCACATTCTAAAAGTTTGACATTTATGAGGAGAATTATTCATACTTCTTGCCCATTTTACCATCCCATTTATTCATACTACCAGAGCAGACAGGATGTAATGTCTAAACCTTGGGAGTCTGAAATCAAAGTGATATTTAAAGAGACATATGTCTGTATGAGAAAGTACCACAAATATTTGGCAAAGTCGGTGAATATTGTTGATGGAATAGACCATGGAAAATAGGATGCAATCAGGTAGATTTGTGGGATTGTTATATAAAATGGTCAGCGGGAATTAAACGCAATTACATCTATTTTGCTCCTAAAAGCATGCTATGGTTGAGAGTGAAAATGCAGGCAAAAGGGTCCACACTTTTGTGTCTGGAGTTTTTGTTTGTATTATTTAGAAGATGTATGAGATGTTGATGTGATTTTGTGGCATTTTAGTGCTGCTTGTATAATTCTATGAGATTATCATGCAAACTTGAAAAAGAATTGTATTTTTATCCACAGTGTGTTGATACAGTTGCAGTGTGTCTGTGAATATCCCATTCCTTGTCAATGTTGTAATTCAACTCTTACAAAAATATTTTTGCAGCAGCATTCTAATCATGGGAACTAATGCTCTGTGTCTTCTACATATTCGTTTTCCAATACTGTAGGTGCATCAAGCATTCAAGATTATATAAGACCACATTCAGTATGATGTCATTTCAGGCCATGCTTATCAATTGGTTCTAGGCTCTGTGAGTGTATTGAAGATCAGAGGTCATGCTTACATTACACATCAATCAGGTACAAACAATGATGGGCAAAGAGCCATTCAGATCAGAAAGGTAGTAACATCGAATATTGTTTTCATTCTCTAGAGAGTTATGTAGAGTACCATTCTTTGGTCATTAATTGGTACGGTACTGATTGCAGTATTCATGATGTGTGTAACCACTGTCAGTTTGAATCTCTGGCCCTTTGTCCAAGGCCTACTGGTTACTGAATCTTGCAAGCACTAATTACAAATGGGCTTCTAGGTGACCACTTATGGCATAATGTTTGCAACTGCATGTCATGATGAAGCAGCAGAAGATCCCTCTCCAGTGCCCATTACCCTGGTGATACGTTGGAGAGCCTACCCAAGAACAGTGGCAGTGTGAACAGGATTGACTTATGACTTTTAAGTTGGAATGCAGAACTTGATTTATTTTTCTACTGTAAAAGTGGATATTTTCGCGCGACTAATTTTTCGCGCTAGGCCGGGTCAGAAGAGTTTCGCGTGTTTTTAATTCCGTGGAATCAAGACATCACGCACAGGAACGTATGGCAAGCAAAAATATTCGCGTGTTTTTATTTTCGCGCTAGTTTCTGGTTGCGCGAAATGCGCGAAAATTTCAACACCGCGAAAATTTCCACTTTTACAGTATATCAAAGCCGACCATTTATGCCCTGTGACAAACTTTGCCCAGACAATGCATAGCCAACTCCCATCCCTACCACTGTATGCCATGGCAACTAAGATTTTATCATTGTGTGCAATAACATGACCGATGACCTTTTATAGGATATATAACACCTTCATTTGGAATTGTGTGATTTGGCAGATATTTCTATCATGTCTACCTATTGAACTACCCCTGTTTAGCCACAATATCAGGTTTGGTTTATGGTTGTGTGTGTCATTGTTGCAAGTAATGTTATTCAGGGCAAGCTTCAGCATGCTGCTTAGGCCCTATCAATGTCCTTTGAGTTGAATGACATCACCTGCATGGTATGATTTTTTTTTTTTTTTTTTTTTTTTTGTATGATGTATGGCATGCTACACAGTATCAAGTAGTTTGTAGGTCCATGTGTGGGTACCTGCTTGTACATGTATTATTATCCTGTGTTTCTGTGTTTGAAACAAGAATTCCAACAGTTAAGAAAGCTTGAAGACACATGTAACTAAAAACTGAGTCCATGATAGAATCATAGCAAAGAACAGAAATATGTGAACATTGTGACAGAACAATATACTCACAATGTGCGAATGTGCTAAATGTGAATGGTAAGAAATGGAACACCTGACAGAACTAGAAAGCATCAAGAGATGATGAAACTCAAGTGCAATCAAAGTGGTCAAAAAGACTGATAGGAAAAGAAAGGTACCAGTACTAGTGAGTGAATGTAAACTGTGATCTGGCTCATGTTTGGCTGTCTTTCATCTAAAATATCATGTGTAGTTCATATATTACAGACCCTTGGGGAGATGATGGTTATTAAATCAAATGCCCAACAGAATGTTTTTGGCCACACAGTGTCAGCAGAGCCTGAACAGGTCATCATCAGGCAGAACTGGATATTTGGGGGGGGGGGGGGGAGTATAATTTTGGTCTCATCATTTTAGTATGTGTGGATGAATAAATGACCAATTTGGCAGTAAGCCTACATATTGCCATGTTTGGGCTTTACCAGCTCTATGTTGACAAAGTCGTTATGCAGTGCTTCTGTGTAAGGAAGAGAGACATCAATGCTGCAATGCACCCTTACAGGAAAGCCTCATTCTACTTTTGTATGACCTTTAACCCATATTGCCTCTGAGATATTGTACTAGTAACTTGCACAGGGTCATTTTACATGGCACAACTGGTTCCTTTGAGAAGTGGATTTAAGCTTTTTTGTGTGATGCATTACTTTACTGCGTTCAAAAAAATGTGCACACCCTCTGATATTCAATAGTTAAAATGTGAAGTTATCTGTCATAATCCTTCATGAGAAATGCCTTGTGGAAATACCAGTATATACAAATATGTAGCTTTGAAAGGACCAAGGAGGTTTAAGAGATGGAGTTGTAACTGGCTGTAATTATTGAAACAGATGTCAGATTTCCATTGATGTACAGTAGAATTTCACAGGTGCATTTGTGCCTTTGATGATCAATGTTCGAAGCTGCTGTCTTGCTGAGCAATCTGAAGATTCCTTTTGAATGTTTTGAAACATAATATTGGCCATATTTTTCTTATGTATTTATTAAATGAAATGAAATTTCACTTAATAATAAAGCATGTAAAACAAAAGTCAATCCCGTGCAGAAATTTTTTGCAAAAGTGTAAATCAGAGCTGTATCATGTGAAAATGCTTGAAACTGTACCATCCTGGAAAGCCGGTTTTATCACTTTTCCACTCAATTCCGACAAATAAAACTAACATGGAATAATCTTCAAGTATAATTCCTTATTAGTAGATATATCAGATTGGTGCCCGGGTATGCCTAGTTGAGAAATTTTCAACTTTATTTCAGCATTTTTTGCGCAATTTCTGTTTGCACATCCTCATGTCTCTACCACCTACCCTTTATGAGAAGGGATAGCGAAAAGTAATTACCATCACAAAGACATATTATCTTCCGTAGAAAGTGGTTGGTAATTATGCAGTAGGCGTTTTCACATCAGCCCAATGTTTCGAAATAGCGTGCTATTTTCTGACTTGGGAAATTTTCCCGATAGCGAAATAGCGCGCTATTTGATAATGTGAACACAAATTAACGCGCTAATTGTATCGCTCTGATCGAGAAAATTTCTCGAGTCCAACTCGGGAAATTTCTGAAATAGCGGGATAGTAGCGCGCTATTTGATAATGTGAAAACGACTTGAGAAATTAGCGCGATGCATCCCATTATGCCTAGCGTGTGTGACCCGATCGATCGAGGCAAACTGCACACAAATCGCAAGGAATTTTTGACAGGGCACACACATTACTTATGCTGTTTGCACATACTCAGCTGTCGAATTAGCTCGACAAAAATTCGGGCTGATGTAAATAAGAAATGAAATAGCGCGCTAACTCGCAATCGCGAAAAATTTCTCGAGCTTGAATTTTTATCGGGCTGATGTGAAAACGCCTAGTGAGACACGAGTCAATAATTGTCTTCCTATCTGGGTGGCAGATCCTGTTTGGCACATGCTTCAAATTTTTTTGAGCGGTGGCATTGAACATTCAGCAAAGGAAATAAGACGGTTGTGACTCCATTCTCTTGAACCTCCTTGATAGGACCATATTGCACATGTTTCAGAGAAGCCCCACACTGGTAATATACCACTCTACATTTACTTTGTAGGGGAAGTGTGGGAGAGTTGAGCCAGTGGGAGAGTTGATCCAGGCCACCTCACGTCTTCATAGTGACTGACAGCAGTCAGCTGCTGCCATTTCTTGTTCATGCCTATGATTAACTATATACCAGTGTATGAGGCAGCGACGTTGGACGAAGCATGACAAAATAGTCAAAGAAAAACCATTTTTGGTCACCAAAAGTGAATGTCCACTTGTCAGATAAGTGGTTTTCTCTCACACCTATGGTAGAGGATAAGTGCGAATCAGTTGGAGTAGCACATAGTCTGTATATCATTTGTTTCTTTCAGCAAATTTCAACATGTTTGGTGTGGTCACTTTCATAGGTTTTGAGGGTTAGTTTGAATGGCGACTGTGGGGAGAGTTGTGCCAACGTGTCGAGGGAGAGTTGTGCCATGGCTAAACCCTGTATTTCAATGGCTCAGCCCTCAAGTGGCTCAACCCTTCCTTCAAGTGGCTCAATGAGTGCCATTTTTTGGTCAAAGAAACGGGTCTGCAATTGGATGAGGTGAGGAAATATTGGAAAGGTATGTGGTATTCTCGCCAGGGGTGACGCCCTACAGGCGGTTTCTTCTTCCTAACACCAACAGTTGACTCATTACGCAAATCCAATCAGGGTGCATCTAGAAATCCTGATCATGTGATTGTAGGTGGACACCAACAACATCCACATTATCAATCGGATGACCCGTAAGTCAAACAGGTGCCCCGCCCCCTCTATTACCATTACACCATCTTTCCTTAGATAGGTTTCCATAGTCATTTTCTTTTATAAGCCTGAACTTCTTAATATGATATGTAGGGCCTATAGCATAGTGGCTCAACTCTCCCAACCCCATGGCTCAACTCTCACCACATCAAGGGAGACTTGAGCCATTTTGCAAAATATTTTTGTTGAAGTGTCACCCCCAAGTTGTTTGTGCTAGGTGTCTTATTGGGCTATCATATTATGCCTGAATAGTTGTAGTATATACCAGCGAACGAATAATCCATGAATTGTGTATAGTTATTGAACAATATCACTAAATGTAAAAAGTGGCTCAACTCTCCCACACTTCCCCTACAATGTACATGCAATGTTCCAAGTCAGACGGTGTTTCTATAATGTGTGACCATTATGATAATCTGGAGAAATAATTGGCCATCACATAAACTGCCAGTAGAATTTGACCATTCATCACTGATGAGCAAAGAACATGATCATTATGCTATCAGCATAAATTATATTACAGGTAGGCCTACCAAATTACAAGTGATTTAGCCGATACAGAAAATATAACTAAGTCGTGTCTCCCTTCATGGCTTGCTAATTAATCACTGTGAATCTTTTCGACATACCATTCAAACACTCCATGCTCTTAAAATTTCTAATGATGATAGCACAATGTTTTATGAAGAAGCACCTCCCTTTTTATACGTGTATGTGTAATTATGACTGACATAATGAGTAACATCCTGTGTGAACAACCAGCTATTTCCTGCGTAGATTTGCGTTGTTTGTTGTTTGACAGGGTGAAGGATGTGCGACTTAACTTTATTTTTATTCAATACCTTTTGGCATTGTAAGCCAGTTGTTATTGACTAAATGTACAGTGTGGTTATCTTTCTGTCACAGAAGAAGCAATTAAGGACTATGATATGTGGTACAGTTCGGCCTTGATTATCCAGCCTCCTTTTATTTGGAAATCTCTATTATCCGGACGCGTTTAAGCAGCGAAGGTCTTTTTTTTTTTCATCCAAAATTTGAGAAAAAACAGTGACTTTCATGGATCTATTTCACTAATTTCATAAGATGTGCATGATAGGTTTCTCAATATCTAATGAGGTAAAACATGTATGATTTTCACATAAAGATATACTTTATTTTTGTGAAGAAGGGACTACAATTTTGCGCAGGCTAGCAAAGATTACACCACCGTTGCGGGGTATGCTACCTGCCTATAGCTGCCAGTGCACTGGGATGGCAGCATGTACGGCAGCTATATACATTAACATTTTGTCTGCCATATCCGCCCAATTCACTTATCTGTACGAGCGCCGGTCCCGACATGGCCGGATAATCGAGGTCGAACTGTATGTGCATGTAACTATCAACAGGGAAGGAATGTTGAATCTATGAATAATGACATAACTTTGATGGATGATGTCTCATGTCTTACGGAATCTCAGTGTCATACCTCAGATGTTCCTGCCGCTAAATATCTAAGAAATGTGTAAATTTGTTGTAGGTTTTTCAGTACTGTTAATGGTACTCCAAACCTATGATGAAAAACTGCAAAGTAACAATTGTTTGATGCTTTGCTTGTGGAGCTGTAAATGTTCTGATATGTAACGATTACTATGTGAAGATTGAATGTGGATTTTGGTGAAAAGGGTTTTGGAAGATATATGAGGTTTTAAATATTTATGGAATTTAACAAATTATAATAAAGTACAGGCATCACGTCTGAGAAACATCAAATATTTCTAAGCCAGTGCTTGGTTTATATGACTCCTAGTCATTTTACAACGTGATGGGTACAGTGGACTCCTGTGCTCGGGACCACCAGTGTTCTTTTGTTATATCGAAATTTTGTTATAACTGAATAGATAAACAATAAATAACATAGAGCTGATAATGCTGGAGCCTAGATTTTTACTTTGTTGTAACCGGAATTTCGTTTTAAACGTGTTCGTTATAATGGGAGTGCCCTGTACTCATTTACCACTGTCAAGAAATTTCCCATTCACGTATGTAATGAGTGAGTGAGATTGAGTGTATGTGGTGTTCCTCTTACGACTACAGCGTATCATCATAAAAAGGTGTTGGAAAAATTGTTTCATGTTGTGTGTCTGTCCGCCCTACCCAGATCCTGTTATAGTGAGTAATAGAAACCGTTTTGTAGATTTTGTATGGTGTACTTTGCTTGATGACTAGATTTGGGGCAAAGTCACTTAGGATTATAGGTCAGAGGTTACTTCAGTTTAGTTAAAAATTGCATTTTTCAACTATGATTTAATTTAGGAACGTCAAGTTGTAATATGATTTGGTAGAAATGAAAAGACAATTGTGAATGAATTATGATTACAGTGAAAGGTCAAAGGTCAAGGCAAAACTCCCAGTACTAATTAATGTCTATCAGGAATGCCAGTGGTGTTTTACGCTTGTGGACTGGGTAGATATGAATTGGCTTTTTTTTTTTTTCATGAACATAATGATAAAAGTAAGGTAGGGTCAAAGGTTACTGTACTTAAAGAAAAAGAATAAAGGGAGATTTCCAGTGTAACTGCAGATGGAATGTCCAGCGGTACAGTATATCATCTGGTAAGAAGAGTGTGCACATATGTATCATCCGAATTATTTGGGTGAAAGCTCAAAGGTCAAATATTTTCTGATGGAAGCAAGATTAAATTTAAATATGAGTTTATGGCCATTAATACTGTTATGTATGTCCAATGCACATTAATTTGTGTGTAATGCATCACAATAAGCTGGAAAATATTTCTTTTGTGCAGACCTACCCTTAAGATGAATTATTTCATCAAAATGAACCAGCGTTCATGTTCGACATTTAAAGATCAGGAGCCATGGTACCGCCCCCCCCCCCCCCCCACACACACACATACATACACACATCTTATAGGCTCGTACAAAACAAAACATAATCAGAAGAGAAATGATTAAAAGACACGATAAAATTCATGATCTACGGAGAGTTCCAACATACAGACATTCCTCCGGTCGAAGCGGGGCTTGGCGGTAAGCCGCATTCACACGTCCATCATTCGTTTTTGCTATGCACATAGAATCAATACATGTATTGTGAGGGTTACTGGAAGTAGCCTGCACTTAAAATTTGGAAGCAAATTGGTCGTTTACTAAGGGTGGGATTTCACGGAGCACGCAAACGATTTGCGAAGGACGCGAATAGCAAAATCCAGCATTCGCATTTTAGTCTGCAAAAGATCGCCAAACGAACGTGAGGGTTCGGAAACGTCGTCAATTGTTCGCGAATGTCGTTTTTACTTCGGCGAGAATTTTTAAAAAGTTTGAAATTTTTTGTGAACCTTTTCCGCACACTTGGTCGTGATTTGTTTGTGAATTGTTCTCGAAAGTGTCTTTAAAGCCTCCTCATTCGTTTTTGCTATGCACATAGAATTAATACATGTATTGTGAGGGTTACTGGAAGTAGCCTGCACTTAAAATTTGGAAGCAAATTGGTCGTTTACTAAGGGTGGGATTTCACGGAGCACGCGAACGATTTGCGAAGGACGCGAATAGCAAAATCCAGCATTCGCATTTTAGTCTGCAAAAGATCGCCAAACGAACGTGAGGGTTCGGAAACGTCGTCAATTGTTCGCGAATGTCGTTTTTACTTCGGCGAGGATTTTAAAAAAGTTTGAAATTTTTTGCGAACCTTTTCCGCACACTTGGTCGTGATTTGTTCGTGAATTGTTCTCGAAAGTGTCTTTAAAGCCTCGTCATATGCGCAAGACCTTCGCAAGACACGCGCGATGTTCGCAAAATGTTCGTGAAACCCCAAACAGACTCCAAAACTTTGGAGAATGTCTCGCGTATGTTAAGTGAAATCTGCGAAGTTTTTCCGATCATTTTACGACGTAATCGCAAACTGTTCGCGTACCTTTTGAGATATTCTTGCAAACATTTAGCGCACGTTTGGGGGATATACGACCTATACGTTTTCTACAAATAAAAATCGTAACATAATACATCTAAACATCAAACAATTATCAACAACTATAGTAACAAAAGAAACTAGACTCGGAATTTGTCAACACTGACAAATTAGGTGATCCGATCTATTGGGAAATCAATGATTTGAGTCCTGATCCCAATAGGCATGATCATACAGGTTTCATCTGTGTTGAGGGGACATTGGCCATGTGATGTTTGGAGTCTCATTTAGAAAAAGGGAGTCAGACCTGCCATCTTTGGTACCGAATTCCGTATGCACTAACGAAGATACAGAATGAAGTATATTTGACCTTTGACCCAATTTTCCACACCAAAGATGGCATCTGAGCAAAAAGTAGTTATTTTGTGAAATGATTCTTGTAACATGGTCTTTGCGTGTGCAAAATATGGGAAAGATAGGACAAGTATTCACCAAGATACAGGATGATACATTTATGACCTTTGACCCTAATTTACATACCCAAGATGGTGTCCGATCAAGTAGTTGTTATTTTATGAAATAATGTACGTAACGTGAACTAAACATGTGCAAAATATGGGGATGATAGGGGCTGTCTTTCTTGAGTTATTGCAAAGAAAGTTGCAGAAAGGAAGAAATATCTCAATACATCGAAGATAAGCTTTATATTCAACCAAATTTTTTGACGAAATGCCGACGTCGTATGAAAAAAATGAAGGGCACATCTACGATAGCCCAAAGTCTCAGCTACAACATATTAAAATTTGGGAGAAATTCACCGAAGCATAAGTGAGAAGGGAATGAGACCTGCCATCTTTGGTACCGAATTCCGTATACACTAACGAAGATACAGAATGAAGTATATTTGACCTTTGACCTCACTTTGCACACCCAAGATGGCGTGTAAGCAGGAAGTGATTATTTTATGAAATGATTCTTGTAACATGGTCTTTGCGTGTGCAAAATATGGGAAAGATAGAACATGTATTCACCAAGATACAGGATGAAACATTTATGACCTTTGACCCTAATTTACATACCCAAGATGGTGTCCGATCAAGTAGTTGTTATTTTATGAAATAATGTATGTGACATGTACTAAACATGTGCAAAATATGGGATTGATAGCCATTGTTGTTGTTCATCTATTGCACAGAAAGTAGAAGAAAGAAATAAAAATAAAGAAAAAATTATATTATTTTATAGAAATTTGAAGGAAAAGCATAAAAAAATCAGAAAAAGATAAAGTAAGGAAAGGGAGATTAAGATTAATTAAAGAAAAAGAAGAAAAACAGTGTTTAAAAAAATTAATAAAAATATTGGCAGGGGTGAGCCTCGAACCAGGGACCTTAGGATTACGAGTCGGATGCGCTATGCAATGACCTATTTCATTCTCCATAGGCCCTGTGTATTCAGCAAAATGACGCTGCATCGAAGCCTCGTGCCATTTTCAACCAAGTTTTTCGACGTGATGCCGACATCGTATGAAAAAATGGAGGGCACACTAACGGTAGCCCAAAGTCTCAGCTACAACATACTAAAATCTGGGAGAAATTCACCGAAGCATAAGTGAGCTAGTGCTCGAAAAAGAGAGTCATGTCAATTTTCACTGCCAGAAAAACTGCTCTCCCATAGAGATAACACGTAAACTGGTCAAATTTGACAATATTACTTTCAATCCATTTTTACGAGGTGATGCCGTCATTCAATCAAAATGTTGTTATTATATTAATGAAAGATCATTTAATAAGCTACAACATACTGAAATCTGGGTGTAAATTGACAAAGGATAAGTGAGATACGCTCGAGTGAACTTGAAATTTGATGACGTCATTTTGAAAATTTGCTTTTTTTACTTCATTAAGAAATTTGATATCTTTTAATCATTTTGTCAGCATCGCCAACCCATGAACTAACATGTCCAACTCATCAGCTTTCAGAATATGTAAAGAAAATGGGGGGTTACCGTCCATTCAGACGAGTAAAATCGGATTTAAAATTGGCGTTTTTTTGGCATCTTTGCACTGTATATCGCCATTGACGCGCGCGCAGAATTTCAACTTTGACGGGCCCGTATGACGTCATATTGAGTCGGATTGACTTGAAACTTGGTAGAAATATTCCTTGACATTTTAGGCATCCGATTAGAGTAAAAAAACGGGAAATTTCCATTGCATATGAGCTGTGTGTGCGAATATGTGCGCGCGCGTACGCGTCCGTCCAATTTTTTCAATTTTTCAAAAAATGCTCCAAATGGTCTGAAACGTGTGCAAAAAAAATTTGAGCTCGATTTGAGGATACAAATATTTCGACGCGCGCGTACGCCCACGTTTTGAGAGAAAATATGAATTTTGAGAACATGAGTGGAATTAGCATAACTTGAAATATATGTGACGTGAATTTCATCAAAAAACTCCATTCCATTAATGAGATATGAGTGAGAATGTGTTTTCATATAATGATGTCATAGTGACGTCACCATCGACCAATCACAATGATATATAAAATTTGTCGTCTTTGGGACATGATACATATATGGTATGAGTTTGATGTTGATACTGTGAGTACTTTCTGAGTAAGTAGATACACAACTTTTGTCCAGAAATAAAGAAAGAAGAAGAAGAAGAAGAACAAAGAATCCGTACAGATACAGAAGGTGATTCGAGAGGATACTCGGATCACCTAATTAAAGACTAGCAAGGATAAATAAATGTTTGATATACAAAAAAAAAATCGTATTATACACTTAAAATTAATCTAAAGTATGTAAAATTTCATTTGAACTATAGAGATTATGTGTTGGAGGAACTGTAAAAAAAAAAAAAAAAAAGATCAAAGGCTTTACTAGTGGAGATATGTCCTAGGAAAAAAAAAAATGTAGGCAAGCACACGATAGAGAAATGAGAGAAAAAGAAAGGAGAAATAGAGGAAAGAAAAAAATTCAACTCAAGACAGCTTCCACCTCTCCTTGGGTACATTTTCTCCCATGATTATTGAAAATTTTTCGTTGTTCGCATTTCCGTCGCGTGTTCTTCGTGTACGTAACATGCTGTACTTTAGCAATGATACACACGACATTCGCACATACGTCGTGGAAACTTCGCGCAAATTGCGCAAGAATAGTTTTCGGCTTCATTGTCAGAAAACATTCGGAGAAAAACTTTTCCGAATGTTGGATTTTGTCATTCGCGTCCTTCGCAAATCATTCGCGTGCTCCGTGAAATCCCACCCTAACTGATCAATGTCTAATCAATATTAAGCTTGCTATCGCGAACTTTCAGAGGAACCTTGCAATGTGGATGAAGGTGGGTTTTTTTTTTCTTCTTTTTTGAAATACTTTGATGTCATCACGGATCTATATGCTAGGTGTTACAAAAAACATTTCCCACTTTTGATCCTTAATAGTTCAAAAACTATACATCAGATAACACTGGCATTGATATGAGTCATAGCTGAATAGTGTACAATTTGGTTGGAGGTGATTTTAATTTGAAACCAACAATCAGTTTCATTAAATTTATGATTAATTTTAAAGTTAAGTTCCAGATTTTGGTAAAATCTAAACCCTCTGTACAAAATTGAACTTTACACAAGAAACAATGATGTGTATGTGAGTGTGTGCTTACAATGACACTGAACAATAGACATGAACACCACGAATACCACCTTTTCAGAGCTCTGCTGACTAGGCTTCTGGACTCCTGCTCCAAGGCACATGCTAATTCATGATGGCTTGCCCTGGGCGCTACTAGTCTGAATTTATGGTAAAGGTTTACAGAGACTCCAACCCAAAGCACCTTCTGATCTGGAGATTCTCCCGCCTGAAACCCCTAGCAAACGGGAGACTCCAAGTTGATGTGTGCGAAGCGCGAAATTCCTAGGGTTATAGATGCTCTCTAAGGCTTATTTCTTCAACATACAATAGCAATAAGTAAGAAATCCGTTCCAACGGGAGACACAGAGCCAGGGCGGGAGAAACTAAATCTCAAACGGGAGAACGGGAGATTTTGTAAAAATGAGTTTTCGGCGGGAGATCTCCCGTCGAAAACGGGAGAGTTGCATGGAGTCTCTGGGTTTAATGCATGCACATGAAAAAATATAAGCACATGTTTTCATGTGCTTGCATGCTCTACATTTCAGGATGAATAAAGACTAGCTGTGACAGTGGAATTTCTCAGGAATATGTAATAGAGCATTCAAATCCTGGCCATTGTTCAGGACCATTGTCAGGGTGTTAACCACACACTACCATACACACCAATTGACCCCTGTGCAAAATTACAATTTTGTACAGAGAGTTGAAAACAGAGCAAAACCTGAAACCTAACTTCAAAATAAATCTTGAATGTAATGAAACTGATTTATGCTATCATTTTTAAATTACCTCCAACAAAATTGTACACTATTCAGCTATTGCTCATATCAATGTCAGGGTTATCTGATATACAGTTTTTTAACTATTAAGGATCAAAAGTGTTTTTTTTTTTTTGTTACACCTAGTAGTTCTCTAACCATTGCATTCTGGGTAAACGTTTAAGAGCAGAGTTCCAAGAGCTGTCTCGGAGTTGCTGGATGATTATCATATCAGAAAAAAATGCAATATTGCTGAGATTCGTAACTGGAAATCAAATCCACCATAAATATGGAGTAGGTCTACGACATCCCCAGAAAATTACATTCTGGATGAAACAACTGTTTTTCATTTTGGAATCGCCAAGGAAAGCGCCTGCAAAAACAAAACAAAAATAAAAACAAAACAAACAAACAAACAAAAACACCTGCTACCATCCACCGTCTGTACCCAACCTTTTCCTAATCTGACTTTAGCGCTTTGTGTCTCGAGGAAATAAGATTGGACAGTGCTGAGTGTCGAGTGCGTGTGTATGTATGCACGTCTTCGTGTTCATTTTTTTAAAATGTTACCTTCATTGTATAACTCCACTTCCATATTTTGTCGAACATGAAAGCGCATCTCATTCGAAAGGAGTTAACATGCTATCAACAAACACTACATCATGACATGGTGATCAACGTAAGGTTGATGCTGAAGGCTTTCTTCTGTCTTTCTTTTTTCCTTCACCAGATGGTTCATATTCAAATTCGTGATTATTACGTCTGTTAAATGTAAATGCCTCATATAAATCACATTCTTTAATCCATAGGAATTGTCACATAATTTCAAGTACATTTGTAGGCCTATAATGCATATCGATGCCAATAAATGAACATATGCGTAATACATGTGTAGGCAACCTAGCGGGATATACTGTGCATTAAGGCTTGAGAACAAATCTATACAACGTATGTGTCACCAAGGTGGTTTAGGAGATGGAGTTCCGACTGACTGGTTGATTATTCAAATACATGTAGTTGTCAGTTTTCCATTGGTTCATTCACAAAAGAATTCCACAGGTGCATTTGTGCCCTTGATGATCATGGTTCGATGCCGCCGTCTTGCTAAGCTATCTGAAGATTCATTTTTAACGTTAGCATAATGTTGGCTATAATTTGCTTGTTTATCAAATTAAATGAAATCATTGAATGATAAAACATATAAAACAAAAGGCAATTCCGTCCAAAAATATGTACAAAACTGAAAAATCAAAGCTGTATTATGTGAAAATGTTTAGAACTGTATCCTCCTGGAAAGCCGGTTTTATCACTTTTCCACATAATTCCGACAAATAAATCTGAAATGGAATAAACTTCAAGTATATAATAATGGATATGTCTGATTACGTCGGGTGAGAATGTGAAGGGCGTTAAGTTGTCACTAAGCCCATAATGTCCTTCTCATTCTCAACAGACGACTATTGTTAGTGCCCAGGAATGCCCAGTCGAATAATTTCCATTTTTATTTCATCGTTTTTGCGCAATTTTTATTCGCGCATCCCCGTGTCTTTATCATTAGGCCCTATACATAATCTCTTATAACTTGTAGGGATGGCGAAAAGTAATTACCATCACAACGACATATATCTTCCTTACAGAAAGTGGCTGGTGATTACGCGATCAGTTGCCTTCCCATCTGCGCGGCAGATCCAGTTTGGCACATGCTTCAAATATTTTCGAGTGGTGACAAATCAAACATGGGTCCAAACAAAGGAAATAGACAGTTGTGACTTCATTCTCAATAGGCGTTTTCACATCAGCCCGATAAAAATCCAAGCTCGAAATATTTTCCGCGATTGCGAATTAGAGCGCTATTTCATTTATTATTCACATCAGCCCGAAGAGGGGGTAGCCCGAATAGTTAAAAATTTTAAAATAGCTAATTCGACAGCTGAGTATGTGCAAACAGCATCAGTAATGTGTGTGTCCTCTAAAAAATTCCTCATGACTTGTGTGCAGTTTGCCTCGATCGATCGGGTCACACACGCTACGCATAATGGGATTCATCGCGCTAATTTCTTGAGTCGTTTTCACATTATCAAATAGCGCGCTACTATCCCGCTATTTCAGAAATTTCCCGAGTTGGAGTCAAGAAATTTTCTCGATCAGAGCGATACAATTAGCGCGGTAATTTGTGTTCACATTATCAAATAGCGCGCTGTTTCGCAGGAAGCAGGAAAGCAGCAAAGGAACTGAAGGGAAACATACTATCTCCAGCACATCTATGAATGACCACTGCAAAACACTAATGAGATTTTGGTAGCATTCATGTGCTCTTTAATAGTATTGTATTTGATTTACAGTATTACACTGTACATTTGTACTTACATTTATGGTAAATATACTTTCTTTTAAGATATATATGTATAATATATATTTCACAAGGATCAAATCTAAGTAAAAAAGACAGTGATTAAAAGTCAAAGAGTACCTCACAGTCAGCACATACAGGAAGGCTTTATATAGGGGTTTGTTGAAGCTGAACATCACGATGAGCTCAACTTTTGTTTGCGATGCCATACACAATATATGTAAGTGGCCATGTACTGTATGCAGGCATAATAGGCATAGCTATCCACGCTTGTCTGACCTTTTCAACCTGGATACCAGTCCACATACAGTGGACTCTTGTTATAACTATGTCCTCTGGACTGTCAGTTTTCTTTCATCATATTACAATTTCATTATAACCAAACAAGTAAACAATGAAGAACATACAGCCAATAATGTTGCAGCCTGAATATTTATTTTGTGATAGCCGGAATTTTGTTATAACAGTGTTCATTAAAACGGGAGTGCACTGTATACAATATATTCTGTAGGGTGACCACATGAACATAACCTGAAATCTTTACTGCATTCCAGTTTCAACTGTAAATTATCAGCCTTGCCATTACTTTATACTTTTGAGAAAGGATTTCAGTCTATCACACAAAGTTGAGCAAAATGAGGTCAAATTTCTGGCCAGGGGTGATTTTGCACACTAATGACATATTTCACAGCTGCGTCTATGTATACGCCATGCAGGGAAGTAGGTGAAATCTTCCACCTTCCCTGTAGTACGCTGCTGGTATTGCGTACACTTTGCAAATGCAGTGCTATTGTGCTGTACATACAAAAATTGTCATTATCTTTTTATACTACAGGTTTATGGTACAATGTACTTTGTGTAATAATCTTGACAGTACTGAAGGAGAGGCAGCTAGCTTTCACAGGCCCAAATCATAAGTTTCTACCAATGTCTATGTGCAGAGAATAGGTGTGACTGCAAGCATGCTAATTTGTGATTTGTAAATTAACAAATATGTTTAATTAAAAATAATATAATTAATTCAATTGTAAATTAAAAAAATTAACAAATATGTCGGAAAAAAGGAACCAGCGGGACTTCCAACTTTTTTCCGACATATTTGTTAATTTACAGATCAGCAGTTGCGATCTCAACAAATTTAATTTGTAGAGGGAGACAAAGTGAAAAAACTCGCATCTGAACCTTCACCCCTCTGAATAATATCTTTCTTTCATTGTGATTTGCCTGTTTAGCAAATGTCTGATTGGTCCGTTAAGAAAACAAGCGTAAAATTCAACAAAAACGCTTATTGCCAGCTTTTCTCATATTCATTTTTGAATCATTAATGTAAAGTTTTGAGGCAATCATGGACCGGGGTGACAAAACTAGGCAATGAAATGATCGTAGCATTAGTTTTACATTGCTCAGGCCACTGAGACTGTGAAACGAATTGGTCTACAGCTCTGTCGATGGTGTCACACCAAGAGATGGTGGTATATCAATTTCAGCGATCTTAAATGGGATGTTCCCAGGGCGATTGGCTATTAACACATTACAACTGATTGATGTTATTAGAAATTATTGCCAGATTCAATTTCTTGAGAAAATAACAACATATAGAGAGACCTGTAATGTGAAAAAGGGCCATCTGGGTCCTCTAGGTCCTTTAAAAGAGCAAGAATTGCGTGTATTTTCACTGGATGATGTTAAAGCAAAAAACAGAGTGTCACTTTGATAAAAGCACTAGGAAATGAGTAACATGCCAGAGAATTGGAATCATGATGCTTATCTATAACACAACATGCATTCATACATGTACATACTATGATATACTGTAACCTTCATTCTTGCACACACAGTTTCACAGTGATTACACATCGTAAGATGGATAGAACGGCTTGCCCACAAAATGTTTTACCTTGCCCATGTGTCCTTGGGTGTGTCAGTACCACTGAGTACTAATGTTGTATTTTACACATACATTGTAGTCCAATCAGTTGTTTGTCTTGTACACTGGTGAAACCTATCATGAGATTCTAAACACTGCTGTTATTGGAGCAGAGAAATTGAACATACTGTATATACCCACTGGCATCTGATGTTCACCAGTTATTAGCCGGGTTCACACGTACAAAATAGCGGGATGACGATCGCGCTCCATATCTCGAGATTTTTTGCAACCGTTCACACGCTCCAAATTAGCGGGATAGTGATCGCGCTCGGAATCTCGAGTTTTTTGCAACGGTTCACACGTACAGAATTATTCCGCTAATTGCCGATCGAGATAACAGCAAAACCTGCAAACTGGGTAACACAGCGCCCTTTTCTATCACTGCCTGCGTGCGCTTCTCTATGCCCATTGTTTTTTGCGAGTAAGTGGTGTGGTTCTCGCGCTGTTATTGTGGTGCGCCAGAGAGGTTAAGGACCTCTTCGCAGAGGCCTCGCTGTTGTGATGTGCGCATTGCATGATGGGATATAAAAACTTGAGATTCTAAACCCGGCCGTTCACACATACCGGCGCAGGGCAAATTATCCCGCTAATTGAGGAATTAGCGCAAGATTTCTTGGGATTAGCACTGTGATGCTTATAATATCGCGCTAATTTTCAGGTTTTTTCTGTCCACACGTGCAAAAAACTTGAGATACCGATCGCGATGCAGATCTCGAGATTTGTATCCCGCTAATTGGTGTACGTGTGAACCCCCCTATTGACAAAAAGGACAGAGCAATCTTGGAATATTGAATTTAAAAAATTGCTGACATTTTATTCTATATCCTTGAAATTAAAAATAAAACAAAGAAGATTACTGCAGGAACAGCAAACATTGGGATGTGACTGATACTTTTGACTTTCACCGAATTTTGCTCTGCTTCCCCTTTTCAGTGAACATTTTCACATTTTTACCTGGTAATTCAATTGCTTTGTCATACTCAAACCATGTGCAGCAGAATTCAGATCGTCACCTAACAAGCAATTCAATGCACACAATGGATCTGGAAGACTGTACATGTGTATAGAAAACTGGAATGGATGGACTGATGATTGGTGGAAAGACATATAAAGACATCCTGTGTCCTTGATGGAAATAGAGCTAGAGGCTTGAATTCCTTCACTGCTATGATGACAATCCTGGAAATATTGAAAAGGAAGCAATGATCAGGGAGGATTGATTACAATGCAATCCAAACAGTTACAAAAATAAATGGTGAAAACAGTCATGAAGTGATACAAAATGGAACTGTGCTATAATGAATCTACAATATCAGTATTGTGTGTCATTTATCATTTCATTTTTAAGATGATAATACTCTAATCAAGTCTAAAATTTACTTATAGCATGGTCAAGCTGTTCACCTGCATATTGTGAAGAAAGGGTCATTGGTCTATGGCTGTGGAGTTGTACTCTTGAATTTGCTAGCCTTGTGATCAGCCACTTCTCTCTGTTTCTTTTCCACCATAGCTTGCTGCTCCTCTAGGTACTCTCTCTTTCCTCTTTCCTCTTCCTCCAGCTGCTCCTGGAGTTCCTTCCTCCACTGTTTAAATGAATTAGAAAGTGAATGCAGTTACACCGAGACTCTGATGGAAATACTACCACACAGCACACATGATAGTTCTCAATGGACCAACCATACTTATAATTCTTCTTTTAGTGCATAGCCTTCAGCATCGTACCAGTACAGTCCATATATTCAGTGACAAGGCATCATATCTTGCAGAGTTTAATAAAGATGGCACTGGAAATGCTCGTCTATTGAACTCTGTGTTTATGCAACAACACAAACAAAATGTGATTCATTGAAAAACAAAAATAAAATAGAAAAAGCAAGGGAAAAAAGATGGAGGAGATTACATAATCTCCAAATCTCTAATGAAATGATTATGAATGTGAAATTGAGAAATTTCCACTTTGCAAAAAGGAATGCCAATATTGCAAACTTGAAGTACTCTGAAAGAGTATGCCATCTGATGGAAACTATGTACAGGAGGTCATCACAATTTTTCATTTTTTATTTATTTATTCATTTTTTTGTTGGTGGTGGTGGTGGTGAAAATGGGGTAGCTTGGTGGAAAGTGGTGCCTTTGCCAATTTATTAGCATGTTTTCATTATTGTCATTATCATCAATGCATATGTATTAGTATAATAATTTCCTATAATACACTTAGTTGTATTATTCAGATTGTGTAGAGGATTCTTTGTCAAAAAGACTTTTATAGAAGTATGTAACAGAGGTCAGGGCCTTGTTTCACTAACATAAGAAGTACACAATGTAAAGCAAACCAAACAATGGACTGTAAAGTTGGGACTGATTCAGATCAAATCTAGTTGGAAAGGATACATAGAACATGGCCAGATGGGCACTAAATATTGCTTCCAAATGGCTCAGTGAAACAATTCATAATTTCTGAAGACTGATTAATCTCAAAACTGTCCTGAAGATCAGATGAACTGAACTAATGATTGATTTTATGGCTTAGTGATTTCACCTTGTCTGAATTATACCTTGTCTGAATTGTTGGAATGCAATTCCACCTTGTCTGAAGTATGTTGTAACAAAATGAACAGATGAAATAACAATACTATAATGCTAACCATTAGATAAAGCTTTTGGGGAAAAACACACACTTCAGACCATTCTCACACTGCAAAGGCATAGGCTCTCTAAAAGACAAACCATACAATCTACCCTGATGTACCTGATCCTCCACAATGCGCTTGAGGTCCATACTGGTCCTAGAGTAAAAGTCAGCCTGGGGAGTCAGCTGGTCTTGCAGGGCTGTGGCTAGTTGAATCTCTTGTCTAGAATGAGGGGACGAGACAAAGTCAGGAGAAGCCATTACTACAAAATCATACAAGGAAAAGTAGAAATTACACGGTGCGTAATATATGTCCCCGCCGGAAGTAGCATTTTGTAGCAAAATGTACAATATAGGTAAAAAATCAAGGTCAAAGGTCAAAGAAGTCAAAGGTCAAAATTCTGTGTAGAAGTTTTGAAGCCCTCACCTAGTGCCATCACATAAAGCAAACGGAATCGAAATCGGGTTAGAAATGGCGAAGGAGTAGCATTTTGTAGCAAAATGTACAATACAGGTCAAAAATCAAGGTCAAAGGTCAAAATTCTGTGTAGAAGTTTTGAAGCCCTCACCTAGTGCCATCACATAAAGCAAACGGAATCGAAATCGGGTTAGAAATGGTGAAGGAGTAGCATTTTGTAGCAAAATGTACAATACAGGTCAAAAATCAAGGTCAAAGGTCAAAATTCTGTGTAGAAGTTTTGAAGCCCTCACCTAGTGCCATCACATAAAGCAAACAGAATCGAAATCGGGTTACAAATGGCGAAGGAGTAGCATTTTGTAGCAAAATGTACAATATAGGTCAAAGGTCAAGGTCAAAGGTCACAACTGAAATTCTGTGTAGAAGTTTCAAAGCTCCCATGTAGTGCTATCATATAAAGCTAACAGAATCAAAATTGGCTCATAAATGACAGAGAAATAGCAAATTGAACATTTTGCACGGACGCACACACGGACGCACACACGGACGCACACACGGACACACACACGGACGCACACACGGACGGACACACGGACACACGGACACACACAAGTACGGAGCCCGTTTCATAGTCCCCTGCTCAAACTCATTCGGCGGGGACAATAAGTGCAAACTGAGTGGGGCAGAGAATGTCTGATTTGACTTTACAAAGCACTGTACATCAAATAACCAAATAGATATTGTTGGCATTTTTCTTCAATAATACTGTGTAAAATGAGAAATGTATCTCACATTCATCCAGGGAACTCACAGAATCAGAGTTTCAGACTAGATAATATATAAAGCTGTACATGCAAAGTTTCCATCCTAATTGTCGAAGGCCAAAACAGGCAAAAATTAGGCTAGACAAGAAACTTGTTGCAGAACTTAAATTAAGGGGCAAAGCTATAAGCTGATCCTTAAAGAAATGTTGAGCAAAGACCAAGCAAATTATTGATGGACCTTTACGGCAGCTTAAACATCACAAACAGCAAGATCTATCAATGAAGATGTATATTTGACTCCACGTGTTTTTCTAATACTTTATTTGCTCATCATAAGTCACACGATATTTGAAGGAAAAAAAAATGCAATGGTTCCTTACCTAAGAGAAAGTCGATTGGGACCTTTTCTGAGTGGCTCAGCTGGCTTAGGTAGGTCCACCTTTGGGTATTGGGGTCTTTTGGGCTGAGATACTGCAGGGGTGAGAGGTGGCAGATATGTGGTGGCAAGGCCAGCTGCCAGACGAGAATTCAGGTTGTGCAATGCTGGATTCTTCTGCATGGCACTTTCCAGGTGGGCATCAACCTGAATGCAAGGTCAGTGTTGGAGAGCCTTCATTCCAATAATCACATCAATGGTTATTTTGATGCTTTCCATAGTGACGTGGTCAAAGTCATGAAACACAGCTTCAAGAAATTGTTGAACACATACAAGTCCCTTCTAATAAACATGAAAGAAAAAGAGGAAAATTTTCCTATTTGCCCCCTCCCCTTACCTGTTTTGACCATCTCCATGTGTCATGTTTTAAACATACAATACATTTCTTTCATAAAGTGTGGGATTTTTTTCCTGCCAATAGGGCAAATTGAATACAAAAACTCATGTCCTAGTCTCTCTGCAAAATAGACCACTCATAGTTCAGTCATACGATACAATACAGTCCAAAGAATTAGTCTAGCACTCAGACAGTCAACCCACCTGGCCCACCCTGAAGGCCTCCATGACACGGTCATCCTTTTCCCGGCTGTGTCTGATCATAAGAAAGTTCCATGCCACAGTGCGCAAGCCCTCTTTGGCTGTGTCACCCTCACAACAGCGACAGATTGTGACCAGAGCCAGCACTGCAGCATAGCGCACCCTCCATGACCAGTTCTCACGCAGGCCTGAAGAAGATGTTGTTTTACGACCCAGAGTGAATGAAGGTAGAGTTTATTCACTTAACAAGTTAGAAAGGTATTGAAGATTCTGGTTTTTGCTTTGGGAATTTTGGAATTAATTATTTCCTAGTGTAATAGTGATTCTCCACTCTCCAAAAGACATATCCAACCACAATGATGTTGCAGCTTCCTAAAAAGTATCCATTCTATACCAGGGCATATGATTTATATAATTACATAACATATATGTACTGTAAAAGTGGATATTTTTGTATGACTAATTTTTCGCGCTCAGCCGGGTAAGAAGAATTTTGCGTGTTTTTAAATCTGCGGAATCAAGACATCAACTACTGAAACATATGGCATGCAATAATATTCGTGTGCTTTTATTTTCGCACTAGTTTCTGGTTGCGTGAAATGCGCGAAAATTTCAACACCACAAAAATTTCCACTTTTACAGTATTTGTCAAGAAAAAAAGATGTGTATGCATATTTCCACACTCTTTTCCCACCTGACCCCTTGTAGTATAACTAGAATCTGTACTAATGTTATGCATGACCCTTGGGACCTAGCCTTAGTATGGTACAGTCAACTTCGGATACCTCGAATTCGTCGGGACTGAAGAAAATGGTTCGAGGTACGCGAAATTCGAGGTACGCGTATGTACGTCGAATTTTCTTCGACTTATCCGACGTTTATCGATGTTCAACATGGTATCTGTTATAGTGCCTACCGATTGTTTGCATGCTTGTCAATTGGAATTGAATCGACTTTTATGTGAATGAACTGAATGAAAATCGGAATTGAAATCAAAATGTCAGAAATGAAGATTTTGGTGGCCCTATCGCGCCACCAAAAAAAAAAGTCGGATGTTTGCCTTTACTTTTGAAAATGAACAGCGGTAACAATCAGCTCCGTAAGATACTAAAATAAATGTCGGATGTTTGCTCATACTTTTGGAAATGAAAAACGATAAGACTCAGCTCCGTATGGTGCTAAAACTAACGTCAGATATTTGATTTTGCGTTCGGAAATGATTAAGGACAACATTCGGCTCCGGAAGACGCTGAAATAAATGTCGAATATTTGCTTTGACGTTCGGAAATGAAAATCAATATTCAACTCCGTACGATGGTTAGATAAGTGTCGGATGTTTCCTTATACTTTCGAAAGGAAATAACAATAACATTCGGCTAGGGAAGATGCTGAAATAAATGTCAGATGATCGCTTTAATGTTCGGAAGATCCAGTAACATTCTGCTCCATACGATGCTAAAATAGCTAGCTGTCTGATGTTTGCTTTTAAATTTCGAAATGAATAACAGTAACATTCAGCTGCGGTCAATAGTAAAATTAATGTTTGATGTTTGCTTTGACGTTCGGAAATGAGTAACAATAACATTCAACTCCTTATGATGATAAAATAAATGCTGGATGTTTGCTTTTACGATCGAAAGTAAATGGCATTAACATTCAGCTCCGGAAGATGCTAAAATACATATTGCTTTTACGTTTGGCATGTTTGAAAGTGAATAGCAGTAATATTCTGCCCCATATGATACTAAAGAAAAAGTATTGGATATTTGCTATTACATTTCGAAATGAATAACGGTAATATTCAGCTACGTTTGATGGCAAAATAAACGTCTGATGTCAGCTTCGACGTTCAAAAATGAAAAACAGTAACATTTGGCTCCGTACGATGATAAAATAATATTGTCAGAATGATTCATTTAGCTTTCGGAAGTGGACAGCAGTAAAATTCGGCTCCGTACGATGATAAAATAAATGTCGTATGTTTGAAATGAATAACGGTAATATTCTGCTTCATACGATGCAAAAATAAATGACAGATTGTTGCTTTTACATTTGGAAATGATTAACGGTATTAATCCGCTCAGTTAGATGCTGAAACAAATAGCGGATGTTTGCTTTCACGTTTGGAAATGGATAAGGATAGCATTCTGCTCCGTAAGATGCTAAAATGAATGTCGGTTGTTTGCTTTTACATTTAAAAATGATTAACGGTAATATTCGGCTCCGCAAGGTGCTAACAGACTAATAAATGTTAGATGATTGCTTTTACAATATAAGAAATGAATAACGGTAACTTTCGGCTCTTTACAATGCTAAAACAAATGTCGGATGCTAACAGATGTAGGTAAATGCTCCCACTTTTTCATTTCAAACGTAAGTTTTGACCTCCTAAATTTTTAGGCATCAACTTTTATAATAATCTATACGCCTGTTTGCTAAATCTTAAAACACAAAATAAGATGATTGGATTTTCTAATTTCAATTTCGAGTAAATTCGACCACCAAAAACTAAAAATCAGTGATACTGGTGGCCCGATAAAAGTTAGTGTGGAGCCCTGTCTATTCTATTCTTTATCATGCTCGGCCTATACTTCCACATCATATTCCACAATATTTTCATAATCGCATAGCTGGAAAAAAAATCAGTGCTTGCTTTCTCGGGGAAGAATAAATGAAACATACTTTGTGAAAGGCAAAAAGAAAAAAAGTTTTAAAAAGGGCACTACGCAGGAGATCGATGTTTGGACAGTGGACCGTGATTAATGCCAAAGATATAACTGTCAACACCCAAAACCTACGCAGGTGCGCCACGACGGTTTAGAAATCTACGCGCGCGGTATGACTATCATGATCAAGAATTAAAACACAGTGGTTAAAGAAAAGAAGATGATGGGCAGAGCGTAGTGCTACCGTAAGCACTCAGGCAAGGGTGCTATGTGCATACCGTGTACGTATGTAGGTAGGTGTTGGGGATTTTTCTTGTCAGCTGTGTACCGGGTATTTCTTTGGGCGCGCGATTGTTCTGGTCGGGAATATTTACAGTCGAGTGTGAAAAGATTTGTGACGTCTTCTTCGCTGTCCACGCGCGCTTAATCGGAGATGCTGAGTGATGTTGCAATTCGATTCGAGCTACATGCTGGGAAAAACAATAAGTTAATTAAGATCGGGACAGTAGATTTCACTTCGAGGTAACCGAACTTCGAGTTATTTCTTCGAGCTACGCGAATTTTAATACACGGAAACTCCATAGCAACAATCGGGACTTTCATTTTGCCCCCGAGGTAAGTGATATTCGGCTTATCCGACGTCGAGGTATCCGAAGTTGACTGTACGTAGAAGAAAATTAATGACTTTACTGACAAAATCAAAACACAGTGTCAGAATTATATCAATTCACTATTGTAATGGTATTCAATTTCTTGGCAAAGCATTTCATGAAAAATACAAACAACATCATACCAAGTCCATGCATGACTACTAACGCACAGAATTCTGCCATATGAACAGTATTGGACCTTAAAGGGGATGGCTAGTAACTGATCAGTGGGGATCAGGGGGAATGCTGGGGGATGATTGTTCCAATCTTGTGGGATTCACTCAGTAGTACATTATATATCTATTGTGTGAAAATTATTTGCTTCAGAATGGTCTCATATTCAAGTAATGTGCAGTTCAATGTTAATGATCGCCCCGTCACTGTACAGGCATGCTACCCTGGATAAATTAAACTGCACATTACTTGAATATGAGACCATTCTGAAGCAAATAACTTTCACACAACAATAGATATATAATGTACTCTTAAATGAATCTCACAAGGATTCTGGAACAATCATCCCCCAGCATTCCCACTGATTCCAACTGATCAGTTACTAGCCATCCCCTTTAATCATTCAAAAAGAAAGAAAAAAAAAAAAGCATTTCGCAGAGAAGACCACACTTGCTCACAATTGTGATGAAATTACATAGATTTTCTCTTCAGACCTGCAATGTCACTTCTGCTCAGTAATCAGTAATCTTTACTGTTTGTGTATGTTTGGCCGGACACATGTGATAGTGCCTCAGTTATAGCACTGATTTTTTCAGACAGTCTTGGCTTTAGAACTATCCTTGCACATCTGTCATGTTGGATACCATCCTGAAACAAACAAAAGCTGTTCGAAGGAGCTTCAGCTCACCAAGGTCATCTTCTTTTGACCCCTCAAACTCTGCCATGTCCAGCAGGCCTGCACTGGTCAGTCCTCCTAGCTTGTAAGCTGATGCAGACGGAGCAGTGCGATAGTCGGGCAAACGGTCACCAACCAGCGCCCTCTTCTGAATGTTTGCTGTGTTGCCATGGAGACAGAGCTGTCCCATGAGGTCAGTGTAGGCAAAGGCCACCTCCCAAGACCAAGCATTGATACCATCTAGTTCTGTCACCTATCAGTAAGGAGAAAATGGTATCAGTATGCTTTGATTCATTTGTGCCATGATAAAGACATTCATTCTAGACCAGCTAATCCAATTTCAATTGTTTTTCATCACAAATTTCTCTTAGATGGACTTGATTCCTAATCATGGAACAAAACATGACACAATATAACCCTACACCTTGCTAGCATGACTGATAAAGCATGCAACAGGATGAAATTTGAATACAAACCTGGAGCTGTGAACCAATCTTGGGCTATGCAGCAAGTCTTTGCTAAATGCAGGCAGGCATGGGGGAGGTGTTAAGTCAACAGTTTGATTGGAAGACGTAGTGAGAAACAGAGGAAATGTAGGCAATTTACCATTTCTTTGTGGGGGGGGGGGAGAGACAGCTGACTGAAAGACAATCCCCCCTCAAAAAAAAAAAAAAATAAAGTGTTTTATAATATATACAGTGGACTCCCGTTATAACAAAGTCCTCGGGACCAGTAGTTTTCTTTTGTTATATCGAAATTTTGTTATAACCGAACAAATAAACAATAAAGATACATTGAGTGGATAATATTGTGGCCTGAATTTTTACTTCGTTGCAACCAGAATTTTATCATAACCATGTTCTTTATAACGGGAGCACACTGTATTACCTATCTTAAACCTTGACAGCATTTTAGCGATAAGATTAGATGGCCTTCACAGGGTTTACAATCAAGCAAAATTGAGTTAATTTCTTAAAAGGGAGAGATGAAAAGAAAATGAGATAATACTGAAGGCATTGTGTTCTTACCAAGCTCTTTGCTTTAAGTCTTCTTGTTAATGGAGTCTGCTTCCGTGATGACATACCAACTCCTTTAGATTTGCTTTTGTTGCTTACGTCTTCCTGTATCACACTTCCTTGCCATGGTCTAGTAGCCTCCTTTCCAGGCTGCTTTGTATCAGCTCGTGCCTTTCTATCCTGAAATATGTCCTCTCCTGTCATAGTCTCCTCAACAATATTCATGTCAAAGCTCACCTCTCTTCTCGTTCTGAGTTCGGGCATGGCAATGTCATCGTCATTCTCTGGTTCCTGGGATTGCTCTGGCACAGAGTAACAGTTTGTAACATCTTCCCGATTTATTTCAATGTAGCTCTCATCACCAGGGGCAAGGTCACTGTCAACGTCATCTTCATCCTCCTCCATGACGGGCGAGCGAGAATGGATGCGGTTGGCAAGGAGGGCCCCAGCCGAGTCCAGCTGACTCTCTCGACTGCTCACATCAGGAATGCTGTGCACACTGCTCCCAGAGCCTTTCAGTACTGTGCTCCGGTCACTTAGGGATGCTGCTCGCTTATCCTGGCATACAGGTAGGATATAACAACACATAAAATCGATACATTCTCCGCTTTTCTGCAGCTGCAAAAACTACAAAACAAAACTGCAGAAATTTCACCAAATAAATGTAACTTCTGTGGTGCATGATAATTTGACCACTTGCTGTGTTCATGCATAAACATTAGGTGTGAAACAAAACAGACAATTTCACTGTTTATCGACAATGCTCCTCTTTGCCAAGGGGTATCAATGAGTACCTGATAAAAAAAGAAGCATGTGTGCATTGCAAAGTGGCATCCTGGTTGGACTACTAATCAAGGAAAACCGTGAGCAGTAGGTTTGATTCCTGTGAAACAATAATGACACAAGTAAAACACTTTGAGCGCATCACTATCTATAAAATCCCAATTATAATACTAACAGAGTGTTATTAATGACATATTGTTTGTTTGCTGGACACTAATCCCATATCGTACACAATAAGTATACCTGAGGGCTGTCTATCATCACAGCTACAGAGGCATTTCGCAGGCTGGTGGATTTAAGCAGTGAGTTACTGCTCAGATTGCTGAACTGCTTTGGTCCAAGGGACAGCTCAGATTCCATGCCTGATTTCTTGGTCTTGGAGTCGACGCGCATTTCCATCTTGGAATCAAGCATGTCATTGAGTTTTATCTCCACGCTCTGTGTATCACTCAGACATTCTGTATGGGGAAAGGAATAGGAGGTTGTTAGAGAAATGAAATATGCCACAGCATATGCCCCATTACAACCAGTCTAAATGGTTGATATGAGTTTGATAATTTACAGAGATAGCTAATTTTGTATGGTACTTGGCATCATTTTCATGTTTTTGTAGTGACAATTAATCACTGCAGTGTGATGATATCTCCAGCACCACTAGAGGCATAATGAGTCACAATCTACTTTTCATGGGCAAAAAGATGAATGTGAACATTCATTACAGTTCATCATATGACTGTGTACAAAAGTGACATTGTACAGTATCTTTCTCATATTGTTGAAATGTTGCACAGATGATGACAGGTGGGGTTATCCTCACTTTCTTGACGCATCTGAACAAATGCAATTATTCCCAACTACAAAAGAAAAAAAGTAGAAATTATGCAGTGCGTAATATATGTCCCCGCCAGAAGTAGCATTTTGTAGCAAATGTACAATACAGGTCAAAAATCAAGGTCAAAGGTCAAAGAAGTCAAAGGTCAAAATTCTGTGTAGAAGTTCTGAAGCCCTCACCTAGTGCCATCACATAAAGCAAACGGAATTGAAATCGGGTTAGAAATGGCGAAGGAGTAGCATTTTGTAGCAAAATGTACAATACAGGTCAAAAATCAAGGTCAAAGGTCAAAGAAGTCAAAGGTCAAAATTCTGTATAGAAGTTTTAAAGCCCTCACCTAATGCCATCACATAAAGCAAACGGAATCGAAATCGGGTTAGAAATGGCGAAGGAGTAGCATTTCGTAGCAAAATGTACCATACAGGTCAAAAATCAAGGTCAAAGGTCAAAGATGTCAAAGGTCAAAATTCTGTGTAGAAGTTTTGAAGCCCTCACCTAGTGCCATCACATAAAGCAAACGGAAACGAAATCGGGTTAGAAATGGCGAAGGAGTAGCATTTTGTAGCAAAATGTACAATATAAGTCAATGGTCAAGGTCAAAGGTCACAACTGAAATTCTGTGTAGAAGTTTCAAAGCTCCCATGTAGTGCTATCATATAAAGCAAACGGAATCAAAATTGGCTCATAAATGACAGAGAAGTAACAAATTGAACATTTTGATCACACACGGACCCACACACAGACGGACGGACAGACAGACGGACGGACGGACACACACACACGTACGGAGCCTGTTTCATAGTCCCCTGCTCGAACTCGTTCGGCGGGGACAAAAAAACATATACCGGTATATACATTTATATATTGTCCTATGGTCATGGATGCTTCAGTATGAATGAATAGGATACCTTTCAAGCTCATTTCACTTCCATCATCTAAGTCCTCAGGATCAGCTAACCCTGGCTCATCTTCAGACTGTCTGCCACTGAGAGGGCGGGTCTGTGAGGCGCTAGATGTGGACTGTGCTGAACTGCTTCCTCTTGAGCTCACAGTGGCCCCTGGCACCACACCCTTGGCCAGGTTCTGGAGAGTCTGCATCACCTTCATGTTGCCCTTGGCTGCCTCTGAGATGATGCGTAAGGCAACCACAGCATCCACCCTGGGAAAACCAAACATGACTATTACACAGGTTGTAGCATACAAAGATTGTCATGTACTAATAGCATTTTTAATACATGCCAGGATACATCTTCAACAGATATCTCAGCATATATCTCTTCTATTTCTAGCACAATATTCTAGTTTGGGCTTACAGTACTCCCTCTATTTTTGAAGAGGGGGTTAATAGAAGGAATCTTAGCTATGAGTTGACAGAAAAATAACAGCACAACATAGAATGACAATGCCAAAGCACACCTTTCTCCACTTCCATGGTTTCTAGTTTTCCTTACCTGGCCAGTGGCAACCACAGCATCCACCCTGGGAAAACCAAACATGACTATTACACAGGTTGTAGCATACAAAGATTGTCATGTACTAATAGCATTTTTAATACATGCCAGGATACATCTTCAACAGATATCTCAGCATATATCTCTTCTATTTCTAGCACAATATTCTAGTTTGGGCTTACAGTACTCCCTCTATTTTTGAAGAGGGGGTTAATAGAAGGAATCTTAGCTATGAGTTGACAGAAAAATAACAGCACAACATAGAATGACAATGCCAAAGCACACTTTTCTCCACTTCCATGGTTTCTAGTTTTCCTTACCTGGCCAGTGGTTACCGCTAATCATTATTTTGGCTGCCAACTAAAATTGTTCTGACAATGTTTGCAGCAAGTTAAACTGCACTTCAGAAAATAATGGATATTTCAGACTTTGATTTCACTTTAACAACACCAAAATCACTGGAAGGATAATGTAGTGGTTGCATAATTTTCATTTAAGCACTCATGAAGCTTAACTGTACAAATTACATATTGCCTGACAAATATGATGTAAATCATTCCCTGAATATTGGCCTATGAAGTTTTTCAATTTTTAACCCACGGTATATCCACTGCGCACATGGATCATTTCAAGCTGAAAGATCTGCTAGAGGATTAACAGTCTTGGGTAAACTAGAAGCATGGAACTAGTTCAATTCATAGATGCTGTATCACTCACCAGTGTTCAGAACCTAGCGTGGTTCCACATAGTGCTAGAGCCTTAAGAGCCTCAGGGAAGCCAGCACTGAGGTGCACAGTACATCGCCATACGTCCAAGGCATGCCACAGGCTGGGGCTCAGGTCATGAATGCTGCTGGTGTAGGTGTCGGGCCGAAGTGGGGCCTGAGGCTGCTGCGTTACTGGTGTGTGTTGAGGAGACAGCCCTGATTGCAGATGAGCATTTCGCTGGGTGCTTGACTGGGCCTGCTGGAAGGGAGGTTGCTTGGCCATGGGTGTGTCTCGTGATCCATGGGCAGAGTGAGCAATTGTGTTAGGGGGACTGGATGGGAAGTGGGATTCTGGCTTGTTGTTAGCTGCTGGTAGATTCTGCAAATAATGAACCAATACTGGGATTTTGGAAACTGTTATCTGAGGAGAAATTACCAAAATCAACAACAGTACCATACTGTGTACATTAGTATATTATACAATGGCTTTATTTTTTCTGCAAATTTCATTAGACAACCAATATTTTTGCTTTTTTAAAATGCATACATATTGCCTTGCATAACACAATGGATTGTTTATCATTTCCAAAGTGGATATTATCTTTTGAGAAGGTATAATTCTTCATGATTTCTTCAACACAGTTTTCAGTCACAAGTTCATCCACTTGTAAAACTGCTTCAAAAGTCCCACTTCACAAAATATATGGTGTATACAGTAATACATGTAGTAACAAATCAGCCAACATGTCTCAAATGCTGGGCTGATGCATTTTAATACAATATATACATACATTTCCCAGTTTTTCAACAAATAATTTCTGGAATAACTCTATTAAGAGTTACATGGTATATGGAGGGGCATAATAATGACAACCATGAACAATACAGATTTTCTGGGCAAAACTTTAGATACAGGCAACACTTTTTTTTTTTCCAATCTTCAGTTGATATGAAGGAACATCATTATCAACTGTACACTGAATATTACAGAAACCTCTTAAACTGAAGTTCAACATCTGAGAAACCCTCTTCTTCCCCCCCCCCCCCATCAAATATTCAGTGAACTACAAACTTTGATGAAAACCAGCCACTTGCAAACAAGTGATAATATAAATTGCATACTTACATCAACTTTATGCTCCGATGCACTGACATCAGTCCCAATATCTACCGACTGTCTCTTGAGCTCATTCATCACAACCTCACCCACAATCATCTTGCCGATGGATGCAATGAGTCTAAGGCACAAATGAGCCCCAGGGTAGGGATTGTACGCCTCCTCATTTTCAGCAAAACCTGTCGTCATAGAAATTAAGATGCTAACAGTAATATTTGAGCAACATATTTCAGCATTCCCTGGCTTTGAATTTGAAATCCCCGACTTCTCACCAACCCATCACTTCACTGTAAGGAAAAGAAAAAATATAATTTATAGTTCAAAATGAAAGCTAGCTCCTAAAGGAAAGGCCTCCAAAACCATTATTGACATGAACTGTATAACAAAGAGGCAACAAAGGAGAATGTCGGATGCTACAGTTCACTGAGATTTTGTATCATCATTCAAATAGATAAACTTGAGATGACACTAACTGGCTATGTATTATTGATAATACATATAATTGCACATTGTATAATATGTATTACACATTGCAGGTATTATTGGTGGAAATAAGCTTAGCTCAAAGCCCCAAGAATCGATTGCTCTCTATAGTGAGTAAAAGGCGCAAACTTGATTTACACTATTGAAACTCTACTTTTTGACTCTGTGTAGTAGGGAAATATATATTGTTCATAGACCAATAACTGCCGTAACATCTGCAGCTTTAAGTGCATATTATGCAATGTCCATTTAACAGCATTAATCACAGCAATCTGGAACATTAAAGCGTGTCATATGGCTGACTGGAGTAAAAAAAAGAAAACCAGTAATGCTGAACTCACAAACGCACACACAGATAATCATGTACTCAGTATCAGTTTCTGAGAATCAAGGTACTCAAAGAATCCTTTTTTTTTTCCTTCTTGTCACACAGCTTTGATAACATATATTGATGAAAAGCAGCTTTGGCAGTTAAGGTAGATTACTTCTTCTGTGTGCCACTCTACATGCTCCCCTTTCTGCGTTAGGGTCAGAATGGCAGCTGCGGCTTCATGGTCAATGGGCTGTTTGCCACAAATGTAGATGTAGGTATGAAATCCTCACAGTTACTGCATTAATGAATATCGATTCACACTCAAAATGGCAGTGAGCTCTATATAAGCTCAAGAAATATGTTTCACACTCATTAGGAAAAAATGATTAATTGAAATTTTAAGGTTAACTTTAATGACATTTCTCACACATATGTTTTGAAAGCATGAATGGAGATGTATGGTCTGTTGATGTTTGTCTCTTCATTTTTAACTCGTCTCTGGGAGCAAGTTTGTAACCTGAATGGTTTCATCTCTGAAACACAATTGAGGAGGTGGAGCTTCACTTGACTTTGTTTTCACCTCCACCATGGTGAGTGTATGTTTATATGCGCAAACTTTGGCCTGATTTGTTTCATGGAATGTTGCTTGCTTTCAGTGATTACCAATGAGGCTATTATGGTGTCTGAACATGAATGTTTTAGAAATTTGAATAAAACTTCACACAACAAAAATGAAACTAACCCGATAATCAAAATGGCAAAACTTTTGAATAGGTTTTGAGGAAAATAATTTAGCAGGGGTATTTCCTACACTTGTTGACTATTATACTTCTTTTTGTGAAAATGAGTCATGCATAAATGGGCAAACACTAAAGACAAAATGGTCACTTTTCAACAGTCTCAAATTAAAGTAATTTTGGGGGGTCTATGAAACATTATGTTTCTGGTGAATGTTTAAGTGATGTTGTTTTATCACCCATTGTTTGACCCCCTTATGCAATTTTAATAGTACATTTTAGCAGTTTTTGTTCCACCTTTGCAATGTGTTGTCACTCAACCATAACATAATATCTTCCTCTTATGTTCACACACATGCTTTTACATAATATCTAATGTCAATTCTTCCAATAAACTGAATGGATTTTGCAGGTATAGGAACATTTAACATAACATAACAAAACAAAGTGTCAGGATATAGGACTGAGGGGGTGAAAGGATGGATGACAAAACAACAAAATCTACACATTCACCAGAGACAGAAAGTTTCACAGACCCTTGCCCCCCCCCCCCCCCCCCCCCCATGGCTCCTGCATCTTTTGAAAAGTGACCATTTTGTGCTCACTCATGCATGACTGAACAGATCAAGCTAATTTTTGCACAGAAGTTAGTTAATAAATGTAGGAATTCCCTGCCAAATTATTTTCCTCAAAACCTCTTTGTTAAAAAGTTATGCTTTTTTGATTGGTGGGCACCTTTTGTGTGTGTGTATTCTACGCTCCTATGCTCGATATGACCGATTTACAATCTATTAATGCATGAAAGCAGGCACAACCCTTGCATGCATTCAGGATACAAAGCAATTTCATAGTGTCATGCCATGTATGAATGTCCAGCACACCCATGGACTGAAACGTTCAATTTACCTGCCCACGAAAAGATTTACTTGCCCTCATGAAAAGACAGATATATGCATGTAACTCAGTCCTTTTGCACCTGCACCCAAATTATGAGTACAGTTATAGAAGCAGTAATATTTGGATTGCGCAATGAGTGAACAAGTGAACAAGCAAACACACAGACACACACACACAACGCACGCACACAAGTGTTAAATCAATATTATCAAAGATATTATCTGCAAGTAATTACTATATTGCATTTATGCATAACTTTATCAATAGTTGTACAAACTGAATTTCTACAGCTGTTAGAAATAACACACATTATGCTTGCCATTGCAAAATTACTGAGAGTTGTGTTGTGTTGTGTGTCATTTTAGTTTGTTACAATGTAAGCATATGATGTTAGTTTAGGTAAGAATATTTTGCAAATTATGCAAGCTTTACTTGACTTGCAAAATGGGATAAAAAACAAACAAACAAACAAACAGAAACAAAAAAGCCATGATATGCCTGCCTTGCCCTTCTGTAATGGCTGAACATCACTTAGACTTACCTTCTGTGATGGCTGTGTTGCAGGCATGGATTTATATGAAGAAAATAAATGCATCATTTGATCCTGACTAACATGATTGAAAACAATCCAATAACTGAATGAAAGAAAATATTTGATTACCTAGGGTTAAAGAATTAATTTTAGTGTAACTTCATTGGGAATACCACTCTCAGAGAGAGAGAGAGAAGGATGGAGTGTGAGTAGACAGCTATTTGTATGCAGGATTGTGGCTTCAAGTCAAACAAAAACTGGTTGACTGGTCAGTCATTCCAGTGCTAGTGTGAAGATTTGTAACAAGACATGTATGAAGATTTGATGAGAAGAACCAGTTCTTATCACAGTTAAGGATGAAATATATTTAACTAGAAATGTCGCTATGGCGACTGATGCCTCCGCCATAATGCATGATTCTCCCAATAGGCGTATAGTACAATGTCTTCACAATGTGTGATCCATGACAGTTTCACATAACTGCCAAATATTGAAATGACATGTTTGTCAGAAATGTCTTGAACTGGGTTTGCTATAATTTTCTAAGAGTGCAGGTACACATATTTGGGGAATTTTGGGGAAGTTTACGCATTGAGTAATTTCCAAGGTGTCAAGAAAGAGTGTGATGATGGCACAAAATAGATTTTGTGTGTGTGTGTGTGTTTTGTTTTTTTTTGTTTTTTTTTTGGGGGGGGGGCATTGAAACCTGGCCTTTGACCCTTAACCTTTGACCTTCTGGCTGGAAATTTCCCGGAGAATCTCCATTAGGTAATGCATGTATTAAGTTTTGAAACTAATAATACAAGCATTGCATATACTAGTATATGAGGGAAATAGTAAAATTTTGAGGAGTTGACCTTGACCTTTGACCCCTGACTATTGACCCATGACCCCTAAATTCCCTAGATAATCCCTGCCAGACAGTACATGCATATGTACCAAATTCCACAAAGATACATTGAACCATTTGCAAGAAAAGTGATATTGCAACATTTTCACCTAACCTTTGACCTTTTGACCTTTGACCTTATGACATGAAACTCTCTCTGGAGAATCTTTACGCAGTAGTACATGTCCACACCAAGTTTCAAGAAAATACCTTTGGGCATTGCATAGATATGGGGGAAATTGCAACATTTGTAGCATTTGACCTTTGACCTCTTGCCAATGTCACTAAAATCTACTCAACTAATTGTCCCATCATACATCATCCTTGGACCAAGTTTGGTGAAAGCTGCTTCATCCAGTTTTGAGTTATCACGTAAACAGATAAATTTTAGGATTTGACCTTGATCTTTGACCTTTGACCTCTGTCCGATTACACTGAAAAACTAATCAAGTAATTGTCCCATCATACATCATCCTCCAACAAAGTTTGGTGAAATTGGCTCCATCCAGTCTTGAGTTATCGCGTAAACGGATACAATTTCATGATTTGACCTTGACCTTTGACCTTTGACCTTTAGCCGATTTCACCCAAAATCTAATCAAATAATTGCCCCATCATACTTCATACTTGGACTAAGTTTGGTAAAATTCCAGTAAATATTACTCAAGTTATCGCGTAAACGAAAGCGGACGGACGTACGGACGTACGTACGGACGGACGGACAACCCGAAAACATAATGCCTCCGGCACCACTTCGTGGCGGAGGCATAAAAAGTAGTAGATATTATGAGGGCACCAAATATATATACTATGTAGATGCTCAGGAGTACCAGTGCATCTGTAATTTTCAGTATTGTTGTTTCCTTGAATACAAAGGTCATAAATGACCATCACAAACAATCCCAGAAATCCTATATTCCTGATTTGATATGAACGTAATCTTTTAGTTTTCATGGAATTGAGGAGTGCTATGACAGCATTGTCATGGTCACTTGACCAAAAGGTGACTGATCTTTAACAAAATATGATCTCTTTACATTCCTGGCTTGAAAGAAAACCAATTTTGATTTGGGGTTTTATTCATTTTTTTTTTTTCTTACAGAAGGCTACCATCAGACTCTTGCCATCTTATACAACATGAATGCAATGAGGATATAACAGGTAGTAATTTTTGCCTGTAGCAACCAAATCACATCTACATGACCTGTATGTAAGCACTTTCTGTTCTGGGTATTAGGAGCCCATGCAGGCATCAGCATCTTGTGATAAGATAAAAACATTCTTGACTTCGACAATTACAGAAAAAACAAACAAACAAATGTCCAGATTAAGTAGACAAGGATGGGCTATGATGGAAGTTCAGCAAATCAAACTAACTATCAATATCACTTTCACTGTTTGTTGGTTTTATTTATTCTTTTTGTCCTACAACTTGCAAAAAGGCAGGGTTAAATATGATTCTCACTTATCCACACCTGATTTATAAAACTGCAGAATTTGACCCTGTAGTGGACTCATATAATTGACGTCCATGCACTTTAGATGTAAATTTAAAGAAAAAAAAAAGAATACTTGGATAGTATTTGACAAAAGAATTTGCTGCACTCTGATACCTGCCTGAAATTCAAAATTTTACTACATTGTAGTAACACTTTACCGATGAGATAAAAAATCCTTGTCTTATGCTGTATTACCTGAGAGATATGTAAGAAGTCTTGTCTTGAAGTCAGATCGGCCTTGAAGATGACCAGCCATGTGGTGGTAGAACAACCTAAGAAAAACAGCTTGGCCCATCTGTCACAGTAAAAAGAAGGAACCTTTAACTGTATTGTGTGATCTCATCCACATTACATTAGATCTGGCACAAAAAAAACAAAAAAAAAAGAGAGAAAAAGAAACCCTTGGGAATAATGCAGGCATACTACACAACTCCATTTTTGCTGTATCAACAGAAATAGCCTGAGGTAAAGCAAAAACAAAGAAACCTGGCTTCAAAAGAATGTTTACTCTCTTTCGCTGAGGCACTGGACAGAGTTCACATGTGATTTCCTCACATGACTCGTAGCCCAAACCTTCCAGAGAGGATATCTGCTTGCAAAAGCGGAACCAAGAACCTCCCTTATAAAACACACTAGATATCCATGCACATACAGCTACATGAGTGTACACAAGTTTTCTGTTCTATTTACTGTCCTCTCTTTCTCCATTCTCCTTTGAAGTCTTTCGACTTGATTCTCTAAAAGTTAAATAGTTAATGATATATCATGAACATACCACCAAAATCTTGTAAATTTTATACAAACAACCAGCTGTAAGTCCAACAAATAATCATAGAATCCTTTTCTCTCTCATATTTTCCCTCCAAGTCACCTACAAGAAATGACAGAGAAGAGACAGATAGGAAGATATTTAAAATGGAACAGAAAATCATCAAACCTTGAGTAACTTGATCTCCCCTATTCTCAGAAAGGGTTGATCCATGGCATCAGTTCTTAGCCAGTAAAGAGTGGTTTCAGCTAGATAAAATAGGCTTGGAATGTGGTCCACTGAGAACTCAGCCTGACGTAGTGACACAATCAGCATATCAAGGCACTCTGTACAAGGAAAGGTAGTAACAAACAGTAAATATTACATTTGTCTGCACTCTCCAAGAAAGGAGCATTAGCTGGGGTGTACATATTCAGTAACTAATGCAAGAGTTCGTTATTATTACTTTTTGTTTTTTCATTGTGAGTGGGGCTCATCTGGTATTGATGTTATTGTACATCTGCAGAAATTACGCGTCTTACCACACAAACAGAAACACTCTCAACTTCTCAAAGTTAATCATAATCTCCTTCCCTAGACATACCATTTTATAAGTTTCAAAATGACTTAATAATTCACCCTTAGTTTTTCGCTTACCACATGAAAGGGATAGCTTTGGCTTGTGACAATGCCTGCACAAAACATTATGTACTAAAGATAAAAGGATGTGTGCTTTGTTTTCACGTTGTCACTGTCATTCTGCATATTCAAAACACAAATGCACACATTAATGCTGCAAACAGAATGTGTATAAATAACAGTTAAGGACTCTGCCACTGTGCCATTTGCATGTAAAGTGCTTCAAGCACAATCACAAATTTGTCATGCAAAAGATCAAGCTCAAGCAATTGCTGAAATCCGTATGCATAACCATTTGCTTGTGATCAAACCTTTTGCTTGCCTTCATTGAAAAAAACAAAAATAACTTTCTTTTTTTTTCTATCTCTCCTCTAATTGCAAAAACAGTGGCGGATCCAGGGGGAGCACATCAGGCGTGCCCCCCCCCCTTTATTTTTTGTTAAAACAAAAGAAATAAAAAGAAAAATGGGGGTGCCCCCCCCCCCCCTTTAATTTTGTAAAGGCGCCCCCTCTTTACAGAATTCCTGCATCCGCCCCTGAATAATGTAAACACAATTGTATGTTTTTCCTTGTCAACCTATGAGACACTCTTAAACTGATGACTAAGGTGATTTAAAGGTATTGGGTAATACTTTTTTTTTAAATTTAATTACTATACACACTACCTTCTTGCACTTTTCCTCTGCACTGTGCCAGCATGGAGAGTTCTGACCAGGCCCTTGGAATATCGACATGGCTTCCAACGCCACCTCCCTTTAACCCTGCTCTTCTCTGAAAGAAACCAAGAACACACCAGGACATTAGTATCATGGCACTCATCAATATCTGAATGATCATATATTCATACTTAATTTCATCCATTTCCACACTGCAAATTAATAAATAATAATACAGGGTACTTATAATGCGCCAGTTCCACATAGTTAACGTGCTCAAGGTACAGTAGAAGACGAAGTAAGTTATGAAATACAAAAATCCTTACACAAACATACACATGAAAATGAATGACACAATAATGATAATGAAAAAATATACATCATAATATGCAATTCTACTGGAAAATGGTCATGAACAAATGAGTCTTGAGGGCAACTTTAAATGACAACATTCGAAATGTGACCGTGCAGGGGTCGCACTTAACTTTTTTTTTTAACTAGCCAGGCGGACTACTTAGAATCAATTTTGACACTGTAGCAATATTTTGGCTAGCCAGACGGACTAGTAGCTTCAGAATTTTACGATTTTTAGCTAGTCCGACGTGATTGCGGGTGGCCAATGGCCAGCGGACCATCGCTAATTTCGAACCCTGTGACGGATAGCTTGAGGCAACTGATTCCACAGGTAAGGTCCAGCATGTGCAAACGACCAATCCCCCCATGATTTCTTCGTTTTTGGAACAACAAGCAATCTACAATCGGATGACCTTAAACATCTGGAAGGATTATAAAATGTCAGTAAATTAACATTGTACTCTGGGGCAGATCCATGTATGCAATGAAAAACAAATAGTAATAGTTTAAATACAATGCGAGATTCAACAGGTAACCAATGCAATGAGGACAAAACAGGGGTAATGTGAGTATTTCTCCTGGTAAGGGTAACAATGTGGGCTGCTGAATTTTGCATCACTTGAAACTTTCCAGTATTTGTCTAATGTAATCTGGAGATACTCCTATGACAATTTACCAAATAAACAAGAATGAATATTTATCAGTACACATATTTTGACATAGTAACAAATCCTGCTGCACCTACCTTTATTCTTGCAAGTAGCTTGAGGGCAGTGTCTTCATTTTTATCTTTCTCTTCAATGCTGACTGGATTGTTGAATTGCTGGATGAATGTTTCAGACAGCTCCAATGGATTTCTGCCATAGTTTGAGGGAACAAAGAAACAATCACACAACATTCAAGTTTCAGTCTCATCAAATTCTTGAACTTTTTTTTTTTTTTGGATAAAGGTCATATCTCATTAAAACAGAGGGGATTTCCTTGATTGTTTGGGCAATGTGAAACCCTATTCAGAAGGTGAGACTGCATGTATAATATCTTTTGTACTTTTTAGGCTGCAAAATGCAACTTTTTCACTCCCTCAAAAAAAGAAAAAGAAAAGATAATGAATAAGTACACAAAGGGAAAAAAGCTCAAAGGTTGTGACTAAAAAAAAAAAAAAAATGAAATAAAACTGAAATTGATATCAGTGCCAATGATGGTTATCAGCATCAGCATGTATAGCAAGTAATCTACAAGTACATGTATTGTTAAAATTCATATCATTTTATTCACCTGGTCGTCTGAGGGATATTTGTTGTCCTGGTTTGCAGAACACTCTGCTGCAGGAGGCGTGCCTGGAGTTCATCTCGTTGAGACTGTGAGATGATTCCAAACTTGTGCACTACTGGAACTTTGGTTATTGGCATGGTCGATGATGCTGACAGTCACTGTATATCCTGGTTTACTGTAAAGAAATGTCGAGAGTACATGTACCTTGGTAGTTACATGCAACAGGAGAGCAAGACTAAAGAGCACTATGGTACAGCCTTTGTCTGTCACACTACAACAAGAAGAGAGTAGATTTTTCTGCAAATTCAGCCACATCATCAATGTGTAGACTCCAGTTGATCCACAGCCCTGGCACTGTGGCAGGTACATTGTACAGTCATTTAGACCTGATGTGACAGTGTAGATAGGAAGTACACTTATTTTACAGGGCTGCCAATTCTAACACAATCAACATGAGACTCAAGAAATTCACCAATTCACCCAGTCTAACTGTCTCACTCTGGTGAACAAATTCTTATGCTGACCACCCCCCCCCCCCAAAAAAAAAAAAAAAAAAAAAAAATGTTTAAAAAAAGTCTCCAAAGTCCCTAATATTTCAAACATTTAAAATACCCAAGCCCAAAGATTCAAGATTTTTCCACTGGTTCAATCAGTTTATGTATATATGTGTTGACATCAGGACTAGAACACGTCTACACCCAATTTAAAGTATGCAAAAGATTGCACCATATAAAATAGAAAATTGTCAAAGCTCCCGAGAAGTTAGAGCTCTACCATGGATGGGGGAACACCCCTGTTCCACATCACCCCCTTCAGCTGCTTCACCCATTTTTACTCCAAGTTCTTAAGCTGGCAGCCCTGTTATATGTAAGGAGTTATAGATGTTCTAAAAAAGAAACAAATTGAAAAGTACCGGTAATCAAAAATGACAGAATTAAAAAAAAATCAAATAAGAAACTGTAGTTTAGGGTGATCAGTCCTATCCATGTCAATGGGCACAAGGAAAATAAATAAATGAAGTAGAATTCTACTAAATGAAATTAGTTAATATTTATGGAGTCAAACGGGGCCTGAGCTTTTGATCCTGGAAGAATTTTCATCAGCGGCAAAATGACAAACATGTAGGGAAAGCAATTACATTATTATATGAACTACACTCAACAAGCACAGTCTAAGGAGGGCCAGGGACACTGAACAATGAAAACGAAAGGGATGGATTAGATGTCAAAGGCAGGGAGCCAAACAGGTATAGGGAAGGAGGATCAAAGCAAGGGGGTAAAAGGCAGAGGTGGGCCCGTGATCATCCCAGGGATATTAAATGTATTTAAACCTGGCCTTTGACCCTCAACTTCTGACCTTAAAGTTCTAAAGAGAATACTGTTGGGTAGAACATGCATAAATATGTAATAAGTTTCATGATGATACCTTGAGTTATTTTCCAGATATGAAGGAAGAAGGGAAATTTAGCACTTTCCCTTGACCTTTGACCTTTGACCTTTTGGCAAGAAACTTTCCACAGAATATCTATTGGGTAATACATATAAATATCAAGTTTCAAGAAAACATCCTGCAGGTATTGCATAAATATGAAGGAAGTAGTGACATTTTGAGGAGTTGACCTTGACCTTTGACCCACGACCCCCCAATTCCCTAGATAATCACTGCCAGTCAGTAAATGCATACTATAAAGTTCCATGAAGATACCTTGAGCCATTTGCAAGAGATGAAGAAAAGTGTACAATTTCAACATTTTGAGTTGACCTTTGACCCTTGACCTTTGACCTTATGACCCGAAACTCTCTCTGGAGAATCTTTATTTGGTAGTTCATACATACACTAAGTTTCAAGAAAATACCTTCAGGCATTGCATGGATATGGGGAAATAGTGAAACTTTGAGCATTTGACCTTGAACATGTGGACCCGAAAGTTGATAGGCACAATTTCACCCCCTCATACATATACCTGCCAAGTTTCATTAGGATACCTCACACGCTTTTTAAGTTATGCTGTCCACAAAATTGATTACGGACGGACGGACGGAAGGACGGACAACCCGAAAACAATAATGCCTCCGGCACCACTTCGTGGCGGAGGTATAAAAAGAGAAAAAGAGAATCAACCAATTGCAAAGTGCAAAACAAATCAATGTATGAAATAGGGTAATACATACTATATCAGGGTATTATTCCATACTCGCCAACATTTTCATTTAAGAAAGCAGTAGAATCCAGAATGCCTACGCGAGCAGCGCTAGCTTGAATGCTAATGAAATCTCTCAAAAGCAGTAGTCTACCACCAAATTTGGTAGAGTTTTCAAGTATGTATGTGATATAATTATGATCGAGGAGATTGCAGTCCTGGGGAGATTGCAATGAGGAATACTGAGTAAGGATGAGGATTTGTATGTGCTTCGTTGATTTGGAGAAGGCATTCAATATAAGGTTCCGAGAAAGTAGTTGAATGGTCAGCTTGTATGGACAGCCTGTACGCAGGGGCAAAGACAAGAGCTACAGTTGGATCAGAGCTGTTGGAGGAGTTTGAGGTGGAATAAGTTGGCAGACAACTAAGCTTCTGCCCCCCCATAACTACGAGTGGGTCCCACTCGATGTTAAACCCACAAAACCAAAAGTTTCAGCCCACACTGCTAACAAGGCGTCTATTTCTTCTTTAGTCCGACCCTGTCGGACTCGCTTACCGGTACTCTTTTTCCCACCGGCGGCACCAGCTTCCTCTGTCATGGTATGCAGAGATAGCACTGCTTTATGCTTTACGAAGATATTCATCGAAAACAATTTTTTAGTGTCGGAGAAGAATATAGAATAGAGTAGCGAGTTCGACGTGTTCAGTTTCAGAGATCAAGCGCATGGGAAGAAAAGATGATGTTGTTGTGATGTGCGTCACAGGTTTTTCACCTCGGGCGCACATGTAGTGTATTTGTGGTGTACGTTTGGGAGGTTGACCCGGAAGCAGAGGGAAATTGTGGGGGCTGGAGTTCACGGCGAGGTCACTCTTAACTTCGAGTTCGTTGTTTTTTTGTGTCCACACGGTGCTTAACTACGAGTGGGGACCCCCCGCGGCTCGTGGTTAGAGCGCCAACCACAAGATTTCTCGTGGCTCGAAACATCGAGCAAACCTCGAGGTTTGCTAACTACGAGTGCGTCTTCACGGTCCCTAACTACAAGCTCTAACCTCAAAGTTTCCTAACCTCGAGGTTAAGGGCTCCCGTCTGAACGTAACTATTATAGGAAAAGGTTTTCCTAAATGAAAGGAAGGGATTATCTGATCGGTGTTGTGTGAGATCTGCAATGATGTATGGGAGTGAGATGTGGTGCTTGAGGGGAAGCGAAATGGCAATTTTGAGGAGGATGGTGAGAGCTAATGGCGAGAGCGATGTGTGATGTGAAACCAGAAAAGAAGACTGAGGATATGATGGAGATACTTGGGTTGAAGGAATGAGTGGAACAGGTGGCAAGGGCAAATGGAGTGTGGTGGTATGAGCATGTTTTGAGGACGGATGGGGATGATGTCCTGAGGAATATGCTAGAGTTTAAGTGAACGAGCCAAGAAAGCGAAGGGGACCAAAGAAAATGTGAAAGAGACAGGTGGAGGAAAAGCTCAGGAGGGTTGGCTTGAGAAAGGGGGATACCCCAAATTCTTGGCAGAGACAGCAAGAAAGTGTGAGAGCTATTGCTGTGAGAGCTGTGAGGTACACTTCCAGCCAACCCCCACTAGTTCTATATAGGGAGACCTAACCTTAGACCCAGACAAAAACTGCTACTGGTAGGATGATGATGACAATGGGGAGGTAGACGTCTATAGGGTGGTGAAGTGTGGGCCCCTTCCTTAGCGCACATCCAAATGACACTGTTTGACGATGAAAGCTATTTCCAGCATCCATCACTGAACTTGTAATTCCATTGGAATTTTTAGCATTTTCCTCTATAGATTATGTCAGTAGGATTTCATAGAATTTCAGTGACGCAGAGTGAATGAAATACCATGCACTTGGTAAACATTGACTATGGCGATGTGCGGGACACTCATGTATAGGGGGATGTATACAAGAGGAGCGCAAACAAGAATCTCCCCTTTGTACCCGTGGCCATGCTATGTGCCACCGAGAAGTTATGTAGGCCTAGACCTAGATTCTACTCAATCACAGCACAGGTGTTTAATAAATTGCTTTGACAAGAGACAACACTTGTGTTTACAACACACGTTTTGTAAGTGACGCTACGCATCGTTCTTAATAAAATAAAACAAATTTACATAGCCAGCAACAGTTTGCTGTCCCCTTCAATATTTTCGGCAGCAACTGTTTTATTTACAAAGAATAGAAAAGGACGGACACGTGAAAAAAAGAAAAAAAAAATCGACCCGGACTAGACTCGAGATAACATGTTAGGCCTACCGGTAACTGTTTAGCGTTAACGCTTGTTAGATGTCTAACGTTAAAACAGTTAATAGTTAGACTGAAGAGGTCTATCTATGGCAGTATACTGTAATACGTTAGATCTCTACAAGTAGGCCTAGAAAATCTAGGCCTAGGCCCTACATCTTTTAGGCCTAACGTTACCAACTAGTAAAGTTATAGATAATTTATAATTATAGAGACCTCTAACGTTATAGTCTAACGTTAGTTTCTACTCTCGACGTTTCTGGATTCTACCCCTACCTTGCTTGTCGTTAGGCATTTCATGCGATCTCAGTTGCGGCGTCAGCTTCTTCTGTACTCTATGAATATGATGTAGGCCTAGATCTAGACTCTATGGATTCGTCATTGAAACAACCTGGACAACTTGCAGATGCTCTGTTAAACACGACACCACACTGCACCACACACAAGTCATAACTAGACTGTCTCTACCTAGTTAGATTCAATCTCACCGGTCACAGATATACACGTCGGTCGAGCGAGTCGCCGGCGGATCGATCACCTCGACCACCGTAACATCGGTCTACCCATCTCCTCAGCCTAGCCGCTCTTCACGAGTAAACTCACCTCTTCCCGTGACGATGCATGGCAACAGCAAGCCAAACTATAGATAAATGAACGTTGATGGCAGCACCTACTATACAGCTGCTAATGCAGGAAGGCTCTGTACAGCGGTAGTTATCCATGCCTGTGTTTACTCGTCACCTTCCTTTATTTCGATTTTTTAAGATAAGCTGAATTTTCCATGATAATCAAATTATATGATCTATGAAGTTATTTTATTCAATAATATATTACTTCATAAGCCCTGTCATTTCTAATAAAAAAACTTAACGAGAAAACTCCTACGTGAGTATATGATGGGGTGGGACAATATAAAAGATTTCATATTCATATCTGTATAATTTTGACATTTGATTTTGCACCCTCGCCCAAAAATATGATTATGTATGTGATTTTTTTTTTCGATTAATTTAGTGAAACAACTGATAAAATGTTGTGTATTTTGTGCTGGTGATCTCGTTTTAGGTGATATATTTATTAAGTCGTAAATTGTGAATGAGACTGTTATTATTTCCTCTATTATGAACGTAGGGCAAGAGGAAGGAACTAAAATAATGAAAAAAATATTGATAATTTGTACAGAGTCATAAATCAATCTCAATCTCAAATCAATCAATCTCATAAATCAAGCCTCAGTCTTATTTGTTATTTTGATTAATTTCAATTAATTACAAAAATGATATTATGTTTGCAGGTAAAGCGAAAATCACGGTAACTTGATTTGCAAAAGTTCAAGTGAAACTTAATCACATAAAATTTTCCATTAAATCATAGAGGATTGGTTTTGGAAACAAAACCTGTATTTGGAATTGGTTTTGTTGAATGTCATCTAACAGATTTTACAAGTAGTAGTTTAGAAGGTGGACACTACATTGGTAAAACGTAGATTTCTCTAATCCCATCTAACCTTGCTAGTAAAAAAAATAAAGAATAAAAAGATATGGAGCTCCGACCGTATAACAACACCATGTCCAATTTTTCTTTGATAAAAAAAAAAAAAGATAGACAGGGAAGCTAGGGATGGTAGATGAGAATCGATGATGTCATCACCTCGCACATCTCCAATTTTCAGCGGAACGTTTTTCAAAGTACATGAAAGGCTCCACCACTGTCTAATATGAAAGGGAACAAAGACGTCGATCCATTTTCAAAATCTGGTGGGGGGGGGGGGGGAATTGGGAGGGGCATCTTATACGAGGAACATTTTCTATGGGCCAATAGTAGACCCTATATGCAAATTGTAAACACCCACTTTGTTTCTTCGCTGAGTAGGCCTACTAAGTCTATGGAGATTGACCAAAGAGCAAGGGCGCCGGAAGCGGGGGTGGGGGCAGGGGTGGCACTCCCCCCCCCCCCCCCCACCAAAATGAACAATAACGGCACTTTTCTTGACTAAAAGTTGTCAATTTCATATCTGAAAATGCAAGATTTTCGCCCCTAACGGGGCGAAAATCATAATTCATTTTCAATTTACATTACATTTTCCCTTTCTTCTATGCTTTTTAGCAATATAAGAATAATTCTTATTGCTCGAACAATGCGATCACGTTTAAGCTTTTAATCTTTACTTTTGCACTCTGTTTTTTCAAAAAGTCCCTGCCGTGATAGCCCCCTCCAACACCCTTCCCCGCTCGGTCGTTTCGCTCCCTCGCCGAGGATCTCACACATAGGACCTAATATACCCCGTAATCACAATATAGTCCTTCACACTAATTTTTTCGCCAAGTTTAATTCCCTAGAAAATTGCTTTTAAGTGCTCTATAAACAAGACTTTTGTACTCTTGTACTTTTGTTTTTACAAAAAGTCCCTACCGTGGGAGGGGGTATCCCCCTCCCCCCCCCCCCCCCCCAGGATCTCACACCGTCACAATGTACCCCCGTATAATGTTATCATTATAATCCTTCGCACTATTTTTTCACTATGTTTAATTTCCTACAAATTTGCTTTTAAATGATCTATAAACGCGACTTTTGTACTCTGTTTTCACAAAAAGTCCCTACCGTGGGAGGGGGGGGGGGGTATTCCCCCTCCCACACCCTCCCCCTACTCGGTCGCTTCGCTCCCTCGCCGAGGATCACACCGTCACATAAAATTTGCTTTTAAATGCTCTATATTATGTATGCGACTTTTGTACTCTGTTTTTACAAAAAGTCCCTACCGTTCCCTCGCTCCATCGCCGAGGATTTCACATTCACCGTCACATAATGTGCCCCCGTCAAGATTTTGCTCCCCCCCCCCCAAACACACACACACACACACACACACAACACACACACACACACACACACAAAAAAAAAAACACCATAAGTTCCGGAGAGCTTGCCAAAGAGGGAGGGTATATGGGGTATCTCCCTCCAAGACGAGTAATATAAGTTTACATTTTTAGAACTGGAATTCACTGATCTGGTGCTCACTTTCAGTGGAATTTTAATAAAATCATAAATCAGTGAAGTAAACAAAAATAATAAATGTTGAAGAACAAATATTTGGGCTGTTAATCGTGGAATCTGTCATGTCTTGTTCCATGCACGTGTGTGCCTTCATTGCATGTATATGTCTATGCATAAGGTAGGTCTATATTGCTTATATTGGCAATGACAAAACAAACGGAAGTAAATGGATGAAGACAGATATCACGATCATGCCATTGTGTCACACCATCTGGGATAACGAGATGCAAGGAATGTAATGAACAAACACAATGAATAAAATAAAAAGATGATGAAAGTAATTACGGAAGTCTTAAATCAGAGTTAAAAGCAAAAGGGGGATCATAGCACATAAAAATAGTGAAGGGAGCTAAGAGGAGGAAGGTGTAGGAGCTTTTGCAATTTTTGGAATTGAAATTTTAAATTTCAATTAATGATTTGGTAGACACGTTTGTTGAACTATACTACGGAAATTATGGGCACATCAAAAACACCGACGAGTGGTATAGTATGTCAGCTATTTAATGGGACTTCAAGGCTGGCAAAGTGATTTAAGCTATCAAATTTCTGCATGAAATGAAAAAATATGAAATTTCATTTTAACTTCAGATTTCAAATTCACTTAATCGTAGGACCTATATCTCTCTTTTTATCCTTTATCAAAATGTGCCCAAATTTCAGAATGTTGTATATAGCTTACGGGCACAGTATAATACATTATATAGATTCTCTGTCGAAATTGTCATTATTATCCATTCTGACATCATCGTGAAAAAAAAAACGATTGAAGTTACCCTTGTAAGATTCGACCATACGTGTTATCTCCACTGCAGCCCATTTCCCCTTCGAAATGTCAATAGACATGACTGTTTTCTTCAAGCAGATCCATGAGCTCTCTCATCCTTCAGGTGAATTTCTTCCAGATTTTGAAATTCAGTCCCTATACGTCAGTGGCAACATTAATAGGCCTACAGTGCAAAGTGCGAAAAACAACGCTTATTTTAGATCCGTTATAGATCGTTAGAATGGATGATAATCCAACCCCCACGACTTTGTTACATATTCTGAGAGCTGATGAGTGGTAGATCATAGATGTCAGCTATATAGCGTCTATCTTCCAAAATAATTCAAAGTTAACAAAATTCCTGCGTGAAATGACACACACAAAAAAACATGACCTATCATAATGACGCCATCAGATTTCAAATTGCTCGAGCGTGTCTCACTGATCCTTGATCATTTTAGTACAGAAAATTTTAGTATATTGTAGCCTATCAAATTCTCAATCGAAATTATCTTCAGGCACAATTTTACAATTTGATGACGTCATCCTTATATATAGGCCTATCCTTATAATGTGAAATTCGACCATTTTACGTTTTTCATTGGACCAGTTGATAGCTATGCCATTCACAGTTTTTTAAATGAAACGAAAATGGTCATGACTAAGAATATTCATTGAAGAGTAGGGAGCCTATAGCTCACTTATCCCTAAATCGATTGCTCCCATATTTCGATAGGCCTGTGTTGTATATAACTTGCACTTTGGGCTATTTGTGGCCATTATCTTGTTTGTTAATCGGATGTTGCAATCACGTTACAAGAATGTAGTTGAATCGTAGAGTTTGAAACTCAGGCTAAATGTACCGAGATTTTTGTCTATATGCCTACTATATGCCACGTGTAGGCCCTATTATCATGCCTGAGCAGACCCTGAAGCTTTATATATATATATCGTAAGATGCCAAGTTCAAATATTTATGTTCTCTTATAAACATATCGGAAATCGCATGGCCACTTGCCCGCAATCAGAAATTAAACGGATCACCTAATTTGTCAGTTATGATAAATTTCGAAGTCTATTAATTATTTATCTATTTTTTTTTTTTTGTCAGCCAATAACTATTTGACAAGACCATATAGGCCTATGGAGCCCGCCCCAAAATGTGAGGACTTTTCTTTCTTTTTCTTTTTTTTTTTTCGCTTGTGATGAGCCGATTTATGCCATGAAAATTTGGAAGAAAAGAATGCGAGAACTTATTTATTTTTTTTTTTTTTCGTTTTGATTGTCAGCCCATTTGGCGGGAAAACTGTTTCTTTTCTTCTTTTTCCTCCGTTGATATAATGTAACATAATTTCAATGCATTTAATGATAAAACCACTGCCGGACCGACGCAACCAGTTAGCCTTTTTTCGTGACAGTCGAAATATGAAAGGCCCGTTTTACACGTGAAAGTTTTCACGAAGATGTCAGGTGTAAACGTGTTACAATATCGTGTACACGGGAAATTTGATTTCTTAGTCAAATCAGCATTAATTTTGATCTATTATGAATTTTGTTGTCTGAGTAGCATCTTGATGCAATGTCATTCAAGTACATGACTATTGTAATCTAGTCCTGTATTTGTGCGTGGTGTGATGTGCGTGCGCGTTCACGCGCGTACGGTACGTCAAGCAGACTGCGTGTACTGCTCACCTTTGCTGCTCACACGTTACAGTACACTGTACGTGAATAGAGAATAGACATACATGTCGCCTCTAGATAGATGTAGGGCGTCTAACGTACGTTAGAGGCCGAGTCCGTGTACCGGAAACATAAGGAGAACTTCCGCCTCCATGTTAAAATCGAGGGATTTTGATCAATTCAGAGAGATTTACGAATTGAGACCCTGAAAGTAGTTTTCGTAGAAACTACTTTGCCGAATGATTTCAAGAGGTGTGTAATAGAAAGTCGCATTTTCCCGTAAGTAACACCTTTCTTTGACATAGTGTACTGTGACATTTTTGCTTCCGGTGCAAATGAGTGAGGGTTCCAAAAATGCTTCCTGTGGGTTTTTGTCTTCCCTGCAGTCCTCTCACTTCCGTAAACAATACGCGGGTCATATCAAAATCTTAATACATCAATTAATCAGAGTTCGAAACATCAAAGCAAAGTCATGTTTTTCGTGTGCTGGTTTGAGAATCTTCAATATGCGTTTACGATGGTAACATGTAATGTTAGACTTCGTTCACACTCCTGCTCTTATAATGCTACGGTAACGGCCCTACGCCGCCGCGCCATCCGTGTATGGACAATCAAGACAGTACGCACCTCTCGTGGGTCTCGGCATTAAGCACTTGCCTGGAGGCGCTGCCCGCCCGGCGTGTAGCTATTGCCTACACTGCAGAGACTGTACATGTATATATACTGGACTGCGTAGGCTCACTGAAAACAGCGCTGCAGCGCGCGTGGGAGGTGCAAGGTGGAGCAGTTGCTCAAGTCAAATGGCTAGTTTAGTGGAAATTTTGACTGGGGTGGATTTTTTACAGCTACAGTGCAGATCAAGTTCTAAATTCTATACATAAACTTGATGTATGAAACTTTTTGGAACCACACACAGTGTACCATTTGATTTTGATTCACGATTTCATTAAAGTCAGCATGGATATTCGGATTTTAATGTTGGAGGTTTTTTTGGCTATTTGCAGAACAGTGGTCGGTGGCATATTATGTTCGACACGTAGGGCCTGTGTGACCACTCGCCTCAAAAAGAAAACATGCAATGTTAATTCAGGTAAACGCATGAAAGCAAGCCGTCCTTGATTCAATCATTAACGCTGTCCAATAAGTAAACCTGGCCTACTAGAAGAATGTTTGCGTTTGCACGCGATCAAATTTTTGCACTGGAGGTCGAACCTTGGTGCTGGTTTTTAACATTTTAAAATGCGTTGGAACTGCAAGGAAGAAAAAGTGAAATTAGATTTATTGGCTTCTCGAAATTATTATTTTTATGTTAGTTGCCCAAATGCCAAGATAGCTGTATGCTAGAAGAATGTGAAATACACTTGTACACCATACTTGATTTTTAAAGGTGTGTGTGTGTGTGTGTTTTGTTTTGTTTTTGTTTTTGTTTTTGTTTGTTTTTTTGCCTGTCCATTGGGTTTCACAGCTTGAGCAAGGGTGTTGTAAGGCGGGTTCATGAGCTCTAGCTGCCCTCGGGCAACTGCTCAAAGCGCATTTTTATATAATATTCAAAGTTTTATTAGTAAAGGATCAAGTCATTGTGCATTAACAGAAACCTACAAAATTATGGCACCTTTTATGTGATAAGTCTCACAAACATTCCACACAAATTAATCATAGTACCAGGTACAGGTTTAATTTCTATTAAATTAGATTTGAATTTTTGATACTGTGATATAGCTTGTAGTATTATTGCATCGTGCATGAAAAAGGGGTGTGATATAATCATTTAAAAAAAAAAAAAGTTAAGCTCCGAGTGTCAAATTATATTGATTATTTTGCAGGTGGTCGATGGTCTGTGCCAAGCTGATAAGATATGTCCTTGGTTGACTTGGGCAAGAAACTCCTGGAGGCAGCTAAAGGAGGTCGAGATGAAGAAGTCAGGGTTCTCATGACCAATGGTGCACCTTTCACCACAGACTGGGTAAATATTGTGGAAAGAATCAATGTTTGTGTGGCTGTGATTAGAAGCAGTGATTAGAGCACTTATGTGGTAGTTTTGAGTGAAAGGAAATAAAACAAAGCCTTCTCGATCCCGATTTCTAATTGCATCTCTTTCATTTTGTATTTCTTGTTGCCCTGCTTCAGAATGCATATTATTTAGAGCTTAAATTTGATTGCATGTACAATTAATGTATGTGTTGAAAGTAAATGAAGATTGAACTGCCATTTTTTTATTCTTATCGTATTCTTTCTACATTATTAATCAGGAGCCAAGTGTATCAAATGTGTGGCTATGTGTTAAATGTTGTGGTCATCTGTTCTTCAGAAGCACCAGGAAGCACAGAGTTAGTCTGTGTTGTTATGATTTCAATTATTAACGTACATTAATTGTATTACAGATCTCTATGCTATAAACGCAAGGTCCCACAGAGAGTTTCAAATTTGATATTTTCTATTTTTCACAAGAGCAGGAAGTCATTGCATGTTAGTCGTACATAAAAGATAATAATAGCAATAGTACGGTAATAGTAGTAGTAGTAATAATAATGATAATAATAATAATAATAATAATAATAATAATAATAATAATAATAATAATAAGCAGTATCCTGAGCAACTACATGTAATCATGTGTTATTGAATTTCATGATAAGTCTGTTTAGATGCTGATGGCGATCATAAAGCACGGGTCCAGTTGATGTTCCATCCTTCATAGAAAATATTATATTATTGAGTGAAACAAATGTGAAAACTTCCTGTGATTGTGCCTTCCTCTTTGCACAGCTTGGGTCTTCCCCTCTTCATTGGGCTGCCAAACATGGCCATGCAAGCACAGCAGAAGTCCTACTCCGTGCAGGAGTCAGCCGAGATGCCAGGACTAAGGTAGATAGGACTCCACTCCACATGGCCTGTCAAGAGGGTCATGTTCTCCTGGCTGAGATGTTGTTGTCTCATGGGGCTGACATCAATGCACAGGACATGGTATGTTGTATGGCAGTCCTCCCCTGTCGAGAGCCTTCTTTATAAGCCTTTTCAAAGTCCATGAATCTCATTTCTTAAATTTGATGGCATCATATTATGCCAAATCCTAGGCAAAACGTTTGTTGGTCTATGAGTAAATAATAAGAAATTTCAATTAATTTTGCCTTCACTTTCTTCTTTCTTTTTTGTTGTTGTTGCAATGTCTGCTATTGTTACATACATTGTATCAACTCCAAAGAATCAACAATTCCACTACCTATCTCTTGCAGCAGTGATTAAAAAGATGTGTGATCAATTGCTCTATGAGTGAGATGAGCAATTAACCCTAACAGGTGAAAAAGTAGTATTGCATGATAACAGGAACTGTCCCTTTAGTGAAGTTCTTTTTTTTTTTTGTATTTTTTTTTTCTTTATTTACCTGTCCTCTTTATAACGGTTTGGAAGTATTATATCCATTTGAAGGGTGTAGTACATAATTTGTATTCTTAGAATGTCTGGGTAGTGTGCCAGTGTAATCTGATGAAGCAGCCTTCAGTGATTTTTATCCTAACAATAATGAGAGCTGAAAGATAGACAAACCAGGGCTTGTGAGACCTCTCTGATATGTACAAACCATGGTGTGATTTCTTTAAAATGTTTTAGTTGTTGAATGCCATCTTGTTTAACTGTGGATGCACTATACATGTACAGTATGTTGGATAAATATATTTTCCCTGTTCCTATTTGAATGGAAGCATTAAAGAAATTACCATTCAGGAGTTTTGGTTTCCTAAGTGAATGATACAGAGAAATTCACAATTGTTTTACCAAAAGAAAAAAAGAAAGAAAAAAAAGGCTGTTCAGAAGTTTTAGTTTCTAAACGAATACAGGAACAGAAAGCCCATGAGGAAATTTCTCTCCTCTCTGTCATTGTTACTTCACTCAATCAAGAATGTAGGACTCATCAATTTGTTTTGTTTATGTGCCAACATTTAGAATCCTGTGTCTAAATACGGTGAAATTTGTCATTCTTTTTTTTTTTCTTCTTTTTTGAATTAGTAAGAAAACATGTTTGTAAATAATGTTTGGTCTGTGTCGCCTTCACAGCTAAAAATGACTCCATTACATTGGGCAGTAGAGAGAGCACATGTAGATGTGGTGGAGTGTTTGCTGAGGAAAGGTGCTGATGCCACTAAACTCAATAAAGTAAGTATCTAAAGAGTAGTTTGCTCTCACTCTGACATTAAAGCCAGAACAAAGTTCCCAAGTGCTTGCAGAAATGTTGACTCATTGCTTCAAACTGTAGATTAATGAAAAAAGTACCGGTAATATGTGAGAGAACCCCATAATAACACCATTACCACTGGGTACTGGTAATGATAGAAATGCTAGATATTAATGAAAAAGGTTCACCGGAAGTACTATAGTTTAAGAGCTTACCCAATTGTGGTTGCACCTGAATGTTTTAAATTCAATAAAATCAATTAAAATTCATTGAGCCACAGTGGTATGCACCTCTCACAAGATTGAAGTGCATGCAGTTTGTTCTGCGTACGATTCATTCAATACCACTACTAGGACACAATTCGATCATCATGTTCTACACACCTACTACTGAACAGGAAAGGGCGCTTCTGGAATAAGAGTTGTAAACCAACTTTTATTATTTGACACTCCTTGATCTCAAAATACTACAAAACAACTCAATAGCCTGGCAAATTGCACCAGCCAGACAAGTTTTGTGGTACACTTGTAGATCAAAAGTAAATCAGGTAAGGATGAGCATGACATGGAATTTGCATTAATTCATGATAAACTTGATTCAATTTTTAGGAATTGCATGCAAAATCTAAAAGAAAAGAAAAATAAAAGACCAGCATCTTAATCTATGCTGGCAATGTTTCTTGACAGATTTTATTCAAATCCAATATGGAGGTATGTCATTAAAAGTGTAACTTTTGGTGGTAGGACCCTCATGTGTTCTGGCTCTATACACAAATGAATAATTTTTTTTTTAAGGTCTCCATGTCTGCACTCTATCGGCTACATTTTTTGACAGAATTTGTTGAAGTTTTGTACAGAGGTGTACCTTCATCAAAATCTTGACTTGTACTAGTTTTGTTATGCTGCCCCTAATGTTCATCCCTTTATTGGGTCAAAGGCCACGGCCATGGATGTGCTCTATGAACGATATTTCTTGATGGATTTCCCCCCCCCCCCAAAAAAAAAAAAAAAAAAAAAAAAAAAAACTCTATGAACATAATGGACCTGCATCATGGTGCAATTAGATCCCAGATGTTTCTAGTAAAGTTACTCCCAGTGTTTTGTCTTTTACAGGGTCAAAGGTCATATTTTGATGGCTTGTCATATAGGAGGCTTTTTGTGACAAATATTGTTGAATTCTTTTTTACTTGGACATATGATGGTCAAATCTAGACTCCTGTCATTTTTGGTGATGCTGCTCTATAGGCCTATGTTCTTCTTTTGTAGGGTCAAAGGTCATATGTAGGTTTGCTGACTGGCACACCTGGTACACTCCTACTAGCCACACTTTATGGCTGTTTTTTTTTTTTTTTTTTGGGGGGGGGAGGGAGTTGGTATGCAGGTCCACTATGATGTACTCTTAACCCCTATTGATTAACAGCCTAGGGATACACAATACTCTTCCATTGTGTGCCAATGGATATTTCTAGTTTTATATGGCAGCAAATGTAGTTTGCTACCTAGGAATTTACATGGCACAATTTTGGTACAAGATGTTTTCTTGTAGAAAAAGACTGAAGTTATTATTATACATGTTATTACCGGGTATTGCTTGGGGATCGATGATATTGGCATCATTAGTCATGTGTAATAATTTATCCCATGATGCAGCTCATGCAGTTCTCTACACTGGTTCTAGCACTTTATTCGTTGTGCAGGCCTGTCATATGCAATAGCCAGGGCCGTGATGCATAAACAGATGCAATCAAACATAAGTCAGGTATCAGCCAATCAGAATCAAGTATTCAGAGACTTATTATTATGTTTGATCTTAGCATTTGTGCTACAGGGCACTGGTATTCCTTGAAAGCTAAACAAAGTGCCCTAATGGGGGAAGTAAGATCTGTGTCTTTTATTTGTTTATTATGTGGAAGACTAGTATTTCCAGTATTACTTTGCATTGTTTATTCATTGCTGTATGCTCTTTATCAGATGTGGCAAATGTGCTGCATTTAATTATTTTGTATATGAATTATTTTTGCTGTGATATTTAATGTGTAAGTTATATGTTTGTAAATGCATTTTTTATTTTTTATTTTCCAGTTTGACAAACTCTGCCTGGACATTGCAAGGGAGCACAACAATTCTGTCATCATTAATTTATTATCAAATACTGTGGTGAGTTCATATAGCTATATCTTTAATGAACAGTAAAACAGCAGTGAGTGTAACATTGATTCTTGAAATAAACTGTTACAACAATCCTTGATGAATCTCATACTTGCCAACTAATAAGATTTTATCAGATTCAGTAAGATTTTTTACATTAAAATAGCAAAATAAGATTTTCTGTCAGAGAAATAAGATTTTAAAAAAATATTTAGATATACATTGTACCTTTCATGTGTATTTTCTGAAGATTTGACTGAAAGTAAGATTTTTAACTTCAGTTTTGCATATAAAATAAGATTTTTGCAATCTACGAGTAAGATATTTCATCTTGAAATGTTGGCAGGTATGGAATCTGTTTATTATATGGCATGCAAATATATACTCTTGTCATGTAATTGAAAGATAAATGTCAACGTGCATCACAAAACCAACAAAAAGTTGTGTGCCCTGATTTTATGTGAGAACTGAAAATAGGTGAAACGGATTAATATAGTTCTTCTCTTTGTTGAAACATCATTCAGCATTTGAAGAATGGAGGAACTTCGTCGCTGGCATCAACATCGAGTACTGTCACCATATCAACTACTGCATCGCCTTCGGTAGCAAACACCATCAAAACAACTACCACGGCCATCACTCCAAAGGCCAAGATCACAAGTTCTGGCAAGATTAGTGGTAAGAAGTACACATCACCCGACATTAGAAGCTTTAGATCTGTGTCTAATGTTTATGATGTACCTCCTCCTAGGTTCGACAATGGAAACAGCTGTCTCGCGCATGTGCACAACAGCATTTCTTGTCTAATAGCCATGTCATAGGATTAGCGTTGCAGATCCAAAGCTCGCCTTTGTGTGGAAACATACAAGTCATGTTCAGTGTAGGCGAAGATGTAAAAGCCAGTTCACAGTTCCACTTTGTGCATGAGCAGAAAAAAAAAAAGGTCATTAGTACCAACAGGCATGTTGGTTTTTTAAATTCACTGGAATTAGCATCTGTGATGTAATGGTTATTCATGTAATCCATTAAAAAAAATGCTGCTTGCCAGCACATCCACCTGACAGAAAATGTGGTATTTAACAACATGAATAGAAAGAGATTGTTAATACATTTAATGCAAATGAATGAAATGGATGCTCTTCCAAGTGTTAATTGACAGAGCATTCTGATCATCTGGTCTACGTAAGTTCATTCTTTGTTTGAACAGGATTGATGAATCCCATAAATTGATATGTAAAGGTTATGCAGCATGTTGCTCTGAAAACGAGTGAAGTGCCCCCAATGAAATGAGAAAAAAAAAAAACCAGAAGGGTCTTTAGAACGAATGTGCCCATGAGCTGACTCTGAACTGGCTTATTTCATTGTTGTAGTTTGTTAATCAATAGTTTAGCAGTGATTGACAGATAATGGCATCTACAGAATCTTGGTTTAGAAGATTTTTTTTTGTTGTATCTAAGTAATCTGAAGAAAAATAGCAGAAAAAATATCATGAAATACATGGCACGTATTTAGATGCTCATTTGGCCACATAGGTGATGATGATAAGGGTATTATAAATCTATGCAAGTCAGCATGCATTTGCATTGCATAGGTCTTGTAAACAAAGAAAAGTACATTTGGAAGACTCATGAGATCGTCTATAGATAATGAGTTTCATTGTCTGTCATTTGTTGATATCCTAAAAAAGAGCAGTTTGCGTTTTCGAGATTTTGTAGTTCTGTACCTAAGTATTAAAACACAATCATGTTAATGTATTTGTGTATACTTTGTAAGATGGTGGAAGTGTAACATTGTAAATTGCCAGCATGATATTTTTTTTTTCATATCATTTGTTGTCTCCTCCCTTTCTCTTAGTTGACCTAGGCCTGAAGGGAAACACAAGTTCAACATCAGTACTAGCAACACTAGCGGCATTAGCTGAAGCATCAGCGCCACTCAAATCAGCAGGTAGTGACAAAAGAAAAATGACATTGAAAGTGCTTTAATGTAGTGTCCAGTGAGTCAGTCTACTTGGTCCAAACCTTCTCTCTGTCTCAAATTCAAGAGAAAAAAAAATCCTTCACATCTAAACAGCATTTGAATCAGTTTGACAAAGTGCTTCTCATGATCTAGTTTTATGTAATAAAGTGCAAAAAACTCATTTACAATAGACCAGAAATGAGGCAGGTTGGGTGCCTCATTGAAGATGTATCATGCTCCATATTGGATAGCAGGAACTTCATCCTTTTCATTTCAATTTGCACAAGCATGTGCTCCTGTGGCCTTCATGTGCTCACACCAACCTTCCCTCTCTGTTGCTTAAAGGGATTGTACAGTTTTGGTTGAGACCTAATTTCAGGTTTCTAACATTTTTTGGTGAGATAATGAGAAACCTCTCATGAAATATGAAAGAGCATGTAATTCCATGAGGAATTCAACATTTACTTGATGAAAATTGGTTTTGAAATGGCTGAGATATCCAAAACAGAGTGATTCTAATAAGTGTGGGACCCACACTTTATTATGATCGTTTTGTTTTACTTTGTTTTTAGATGTTTCAGTCATGCCAAACCCGATTTTCATCAAATAAACTTTGAATTCCTCTTAAAATGGTATGCTCTGTACTGTTTCATAAGTGTTTTCTGGGTATCTCGCAAATTATTTAAGTTAAAAGCCCAATTCTCATCTCCACCAATACTGTACCATCCCTTTAAAGGGATGCAGCCCAGCAAGCCAACTGTGTAATTCTTAAAGTTTCCAGTCCAAGCTGTTACTGGTTTCCCTTGCCTCCCTTTGAAAATCCACAAAAAGCTGCAAATTAGGATTCTCTGTAGTGGACCAAAATTTGTCATCTGGGTTGACTGACTAAAATCCTCTTTTCTCCCTTTTCTATGAAGCTCCACCTCCTAACTCGCGTCAAAGGTTCGCCTTTTTGCCGATGATGCAATTTCTTACATGACCATCGACAATCAACATCATACGCAAAATCTTCAAGAGGACCTAAACAAAATTGGTGACTGGGCGAAAAAATGGATGATGGATTTGAACACAGATAAGTGTAAGGTTTTGACAATATCCAGGAAAAGAAGTAAGGTGCAACACGTGTATCATCTAAATAACGCCCCTCTTGAATCTGTTGAATCCGTGAAGTACTTGGGTGTAACCATCACTTCTGATTTGAAGTGGACCCATCACATCAACAATACTGTCAATAAAGCCAATAACGTGCTTGCATTTCTAAAACGCAATCTTCACATAAAATCTACTGATGTTAAAGCCACAGCTTACAAAACGTTGGTTCGACCAATTGTTGAGCATGCTTCCACAGTTTGGGACCCATCTACCAAGAACCTAATCCACCAAGTGGAAATGGTCCAGAGAAGAGCTGCGCGATTCACTTTAAATCGCTACCATAACACCTCAAGTGTCATTAAAATGCTACAAGAACTTAATTGGACCACTCTGGAACAGCGCAGAGAAAATGACGGGCTAATTCTATTACGTAATACTCGTATAAGTCTTCAGAGGTTAGCATTTCCCAGGTGTTTAAGGCAGTGAAGTCACATAATGAAATTCAAAGTAGGTAAAAATTCCAGGCAGTCCCAGTTTGCTATAAATACCCGTGTCAGTGAGCAGTAAGCATCTTTTTCAAGTGTGACGGCAGTGAACTATACCAGGGAGGTGGGACACCTCCCTGATTATACATCTCAAACTCCAATGTCTAGTGATCAGGAAGACGACGCTACCTCTCAGCCCCCATCCCTGCGGGGAGATCAGGGCATGGAAGGCCGCCTTGAAGCTCAACTAGAGAGACCGAGATACTCTCCCGCTTCATGGATAGGGCGGCGGCACACCGTGGTAAAATGACAAACGGCATGCGAGCCATGCCAGCTGGTGCAGGAGAGCTTCTCCTCCCGGCGATTAGTCCGGACATGCGAGCCATGTCCCCGGGGACAGGGGCGCTGCCCCGCCCATCGAAGATTTCAGCGAGCTAGCCATCCCCATCGGCAGCTCAACAGACGACGATATTCTCATGTCAGCCTCCTTCCTGGCAAAACTGATTGCGTTACCCTGTATGGGTGGCCTTGACTCTGCCCTTGTGGTTATGGTCATTTTGACAACCGAATTGATCCGGATGCCATGTCCTTACAGCCAAACTCTTTCAAGCCTGGTACCAAATTTGATTTTAACTTAAATTCTGATCTCATTTGGGCCAAATTTTAAAATTGGCTGATTTGCTAATGAAGGCAGTCACACTGCCCATATCAGAAGGTAAGTGCTCTATAAAATCGCGAAGCAAATGCTCAATTGCCATCGAATGCCCAAGCAGTTCTCACACCAAAAGTCGAGAGCAAAATTTGGGCGATCCTCCTTCACGAGGTCTTGGGTCTTGTGAGCTCCCAACTTCTACAACAAAATGTAGTGAAGGGACTTCTACCTCATAGATAAATCCTTTCTGAAATTCACAGATCATGCACGGATAATCATCCATGCAATTGACACAACGAGAATTTGAACAACTCATGTCACCATCGATGGCCTGACACTCCCGGGCTTTGCTTATCGTATGATCTGAGCATGCACCATCGAGGTATCTTGAAAGCCCTTCTCAGCAACACTTGCGCAGCAAGTCGATTCCACTTGGTAGAAAGTTACTAAGAAAGAGATCTGAGAAAAATTGACAAATACATCGTGTGTCATGAATGTCTCTACGCAAGCCAGCAAAAAAAAAAAAAAAAAAGGATGAGTACTGTCCAAAACCGTTCAGTGCTGGAAATCTCAAGCTTTCCAAAGATGACTGTGGTCAAAATAATTCCCGAGCCTTGGATATTGGCCACAATATTTGGCTATGAAGCCAATAATTTCATTTCAACCCCATACCAATACATTTTTCCTCTACAAAGTGTACATTCTACCGAGGAGGAAAAGGCAACCCATGAAGAATTGTCTCCGAACATTCTCGCAAAGCAAGCTATTAGAGAGATTCCTCACATGGAGTATCAACTCTATTCTAGCGCTACCAAAGACTGGCGGTCTAAGTCCAATCATAAATTTGAAAAACTTGAACAAATTTGTAAGATACGAACACTTCAGAGTGGAACAGTTTCGCTTGATTACGGCCTTAATTTTGCCCCTCCAAAGGGTGCATATTTATCCGTATCCGTTCACCTTGTTCATCAAGCACAGTCTTTCGAATGGAAATACTAAGTAGTATTTTCACTGCATTCCTTCAGTGCCTTCCATCTGGCCTTAATTCGACCCCACAGAATTTCCTTAAAGTTATGAAACCTGTCTTTGCCTCGGTGAGTAGTGGCATTAGAACAATTACCTATTTCGATGATATCCATATTCTTTCTCACACCAGAGAAGAGTGTCTTGACAAAACCAATGATCAACTTGTCACCCTTAAAGAGTTTCAGTAAGGATTTTGACAAATCCAGTCTCAACCCAAAGCACGTCGAGACCTTCCTTGGTTCTCATATTAATTCCCAGCAAATGATTTTCAGTTTTTTTTTTTTCCTGAGAACAAGATTGACAAGGTTACTGCCCTTGGAAATTCAGTCTTGTATGGTAACGAAACCAAATTTCGGGATTTTAATGCCTTCCACAAAGAAATTTACATTCTCGTCACTTGGGACTAGAAAAAATAAATCAACTAATGCTCTGCGTAAAGCAGAAGATGACATCGACACGAAGTTTGGTGTCGTTATCTAGTCATGCGATACAAAACATTCTTTGGTGGTGGCTGTCTCGCAAGACAAAGAATTATTTTCCACCTTCATTAGCATGATAATTCAAGCGATGCTTGCATCTCAGTATGGAGAGTAGTTAATTCTGAACAATGACAATTCCTTTGCTCAGAGAGTCTGGAGTGCCAAACAGAATTCCCCGCATAGCAATGTGTGTGAACCTCTTGCAGTTCAGGATGAACGGTCTTGAAGCCCTGTGTGGCTCGTGTACAAAAAATGTGCTTATTCATAATTCGGTCAGACATTTCTACAGCTAGTAGCATACCTGACCCGAACGAATTCACGGCCAACATTGGAATATTGGTGTCTAGCAATTGGATATCACCTTCACATTCAACAAATGTAGATAATTCTGAAGTTTTCTGCTTGTCTCGCAGAGACATGAACAACTAATTACTATTTTACATGTTCTTCACCACACAATCCACAAACTCTACATATAGATTAGCAACACTCCTCATGTCAAATGAAAGCCAAGTTTTATTGCCCTGAATTTTGATGCCTTTTTCCTTACCTAGAACGTTTTCAGTCCTCCACAAGCTTCAACTGAACAAGGTGACCTGAGCAATCCTCACTGCCCCAATGGTGGCGGCAGCCATGGGTCTCATTATCGCTCAAAACGCGAATAGCCCCACCTCTATTACTCCAAGAGAAAATTCTTGCCCCACACCCTCACCCACCGACGAGCCTCCAGCTCACACTAGCCGCCTGCATGGGTGCTCTCTGCTAGCGATGACAAGTGGCAGACACATCGCAGCACATTGCAAAGCTCCTTTCATCATCATGGCGAGACAATACCAATAAACAAAACAAATGAGGGTGCTTGAAGACAGTAGCAATGTCTGTATTCTGAACAATCTTGTGATCCTTTTTAATCCGTCTACAGAACATGTTGTCAACATCTAAGCCTATAGCATAGCTTTTCAACAAAGCCCACTCCACAATTAACTCATAGACCTGCTCGGTCTTCCATACTACCTGAAACCGAGAGCTATGACATAGGCAAACAGCCCCTATAGTCAGACTTATGAAGGGCGTATCTAACTCCGACCCTCGCAAGCCTAAATACAACAACACTTGGGATGTCTCAATTGTTTTGAATCACTTTTTATCGTTTCAAGATACCTATGAACTATAGATTCCTTCAGTGCCTTGAGCCAAAAACAATTTTCCTAGCTCGTTTCGGCAAAACGTACACAAATGCTGAGGCATCTAGTTCTTATGACATTACCGGAAGATGATGCCACGTTTGCACATTAGAGATATGGAAGGTATATCTCTAACCAGGTAATTAAAGTGCCTTCTTTTACCTCCAACCCTAAACTCTGTGTTCCGATCAACTCTTCATGAGTATACTACATGCACAGAACAAGTCTCCAACGAGCAAGTTCAGAAAGCAAACTCATAATTTCTCCGAAACATCCCAACAAATCGGTGACGACAAGCATCTTGGGGCGGAGGCTGAAAGCCAGTCCCTCGTAGCTGCTTGTATAAACACTTAAAATATAACTAATATACTGTCAATAGCTGTACGTATACATCCCTGTACACTGTACTGACTGCTGCATACAATTAGGTATGAATGTATTGTTGCTATGGGAACATGTACCGAGTTTGTTCTGTCTTCGAGATCAGTATGAAAGGGTACCACAGGACGTACCTCGTGTTCATATACATAAGGATTTGGGAGCACAGTCATCCCGCGTTCATCCCAGACCCTGGTCTGGTAAGACATCCACGGATGCTAATATGAAAGTGGTATCACATTCTCAGCTCATAGCTACAGAAGCGCCGCAACTTCTAAACTTTCGCGCATGAAGTATAAAGGTCATAATGAAATCTTGTCCACAACTGACTGGACGAACGCTGGTACATTTTGAACCTTCTACCTTCTAACAATTGATTCCACATTAGTTCAACAATATTCTCAGTTCTGCTGAGTTAGAAAGATACATGTAAATTGTGGCAGTATGTGTATACCTGTATATTAGTATCTCAGTTAAGAACAATGTCATAATACGAGTCAGAGAAGACACAAGACCATAAATCACGTTACGTTGTGCATTGGAAAATGGCGACACATTATTCGGCCACTCGTTTAGGAGATTCGGTCCACCAAACTGATGAATTTAAACTATAATATCAACCCAAAATGCAATGGACTTGCCTCTAATTATTGCTGCAATATTACTATGCCGAGTATGAACTGGTTAATGTCTAATTCTTCCTTCAAATATACATGAATATTAAGGAACATGATTAGGATAATTTCTTGATTAGAAAATCGGTACAAGAGGTCCATTGTATTTGATTAATTTGTCTGTGCGCTATCATGCTTAATCCCGCTCCAGTTAAAGCACGCAAGGTATCAAAATGATATCATACTCAAAACCTATGCCTTGCACCTTATACTAGTAGGTTCTCAAGCAAACTTTGCTCGAGTTCTTCTCTTGTTTGCGACAATGTGTGTCACCATCGATAGACATTCTCTATGCATGAGGAGTCATGACCAAAGTTTCAACCTTGTTGTGAAAACTCATCATCCTTGTCCTCTTGCCCTCACTCATGCCACTAGACTGACTTCTGTACGGAACTTTGAACATGCTAACCTCTGAAGACTTATACGAGTATTACGTAATAGAATTCCTAAATTATACAAGTAATAAGAAGTATAATTAGAATTCTATTAGTAATAATGAAGTATAAGTCGAAGAGGTTCCCACCCAGCATCTCATTTGATCGATACTCTTCAGTTCTGAACCCTCCCTTTACAACACTGTACAGAAGTCAAAACTGGTGGGCCCTTATACTGTATGCTGATGTTCTGCTTAATTGCTTGACTTGAGATGTCCATACGTATAAGAATGCTCCGTGCCTTTGGAACAGCAATGATTGTGCTTTGTTTATTGCTTGTCTGTATGATGAGAAGGACCAGTGAGCTAATTGTCTGCATTGAACCCAATACTGCATGGTGTTGCTGGGCTGTCTATTTTAAGCCGCATTCTCTTTGAAAAGATGCTTACTGCTCACTGACACGGGTATTTATAGCAAACTGGGACTGCCTGGAATTTTTACCTACTTTGAATTTCATTATGTGACTTCACTGCCTTAAACACCTGGGAAATGCTAACCTCTTCGACTTATACTTCATTATTACTAATAGAATTCTAATTATACTTCTTATTACTTGTATAATTTAGGAATTATGATGTACAAAATACACAATAATCTCACTCCTCTTTCAGCACAGGACTATATTATCAAACAGGCTACTCAGTTAACGAGAGCCTCGCAACCACACTCCTATCAGGTACCATATTCGAGAACAAAATCGCATCGCCATTCGTTCTTACCAAGAACTGTAAGGAACTGGAATTCCCTGTCGTCAGAAATTGTTTCAGCGCCATCTGTGGGATCATTTCGAAACCGTCTAACAGTTGATCACAGTGGCTAGTTTTTTTCGTCAAATTTTCTATGTGCTTGTAAATATCTGTAAATAAATTGTATTATAATGTAAATAGCACCAGTCTGCAAGAATCTTCAGTCTATTGAAGGAGGCAGACCTAATCAGAAGAAGAAGAAGAAGAACTCTCTGCTGTTTCAGTCACTTTTAGAATCGGTTAGGATGGCCCAATATTAATAAGTTATATATCATTTTAAAACATAGAAGTTCACTCTTTTGTAAACCACATATGTAGAAAAGTGGAATTTCATTATGGCATTCTTTTTGTGGGTTTTAAGCTGAGCGGTGGACAGGTCACATATAGAGATACAAACTTAAGATCATTTGCAACACTGCCCATGGAAATGTTGCACACAAACACGTTATCATGCAAGTAAGAATAGTACTGTAATATTCCAATGAATAAATGATATTATTAAAATGAATAGAACAAAGAACCTCATGAACAGTATAAATGTGTTATGCATGAAGTCAGACAAAGGTCTATTTTCGATTGCACATAGCCGAGATGATTACCAAAAAAGCAATCAATCAGAAAGGTACAAACATAGAAGAGTCATATAGAATTAGACAGTTCTTCGAGACATTTGTTCATAAATGCCATTCAGGGACTGTTTTTTTCTATTCCTCAATGCTCTTGTAATTTCCCCTGGTACCACTCGATACTGTGGATTTAGCAGTGGTACGTTGCTACCCCTGTGTCACATTTGTGTGCCCGAAGCTGACCATATTTCTGGACAGATTTTATTCAAGTTCAGTATGGAGGTGTATCATTTAAAAATCTAGTTGCCTATAACTGTTGGTGTTAGCATCCTCGCTTGTTCCATCTTCATGCACAGAAAATTGATTTTGGAGGGTGTGTGTGTTTGTGCCCTACTAGTCACATTTCTTGAAGGATTTTGTTGAGGTTTTGTACAGAAGTCTATCATAGTCAAATCTGTAACCCTATGATATTTGGTAATGCTGCCCTCAATGTTTCACCTTTACAGTGTCAATGGCAGCCACCATTTCTTGAGTATGCTCTACCATGCACATATCTAGATTAATTTTCTTCAAAAGACGTATGGAGTTGCATCATGGTGACACTTAGGCTGTGGCTGCATTTTTTGACAGATTTGATTTGAATTTGATATAAAAATATATTATCAAGAAATCTAGCTGCATGTTACTTGGTGATTAATACCTCTCTTGTTCCTTCATTACACGCGAAATGGTTGAATTTTTAGGTCTCATTGTCTGCACTCTACTGGCCACATTTCTCAGAGTACTAATTCCATTCAAGTTGCGTACAGAGTGTATCATCATCAAAGTTTACTTGTACTTGGCTTGGTTGTGCTGCCTCCACACGTTCAGCTTTTTATTGGGTTCATGGCTGCCGCCATCTTCTATTTCTTGTGTATGCTGTATCCTTAAAACTTTTTTGATTGATTTCTAAAAATTCATATTTATGTGCACCACAGTGTAATTTAGACCACTATTGTTTCTGGTAATGCTACCCCCAGTGTTCCATCTTATATGGGATCAAAGACCATGCTGTCAAAAGCTGTTATTTTTGCATACAAATATTTTCATGAATGAGGAGGTCACAGAAATATTTGCTATTTGACACCGAATGCTATTCTTCACTCTACCACTTTACTGTATGTGGCGATATTTTTGTGTGATGTTAAGTTTGCGGCCCAACAGTGGTTCTCAAAATTGTTGAGAATTAAACCCTCATGAAAATAACTGCTTTTTCAGTATTTTGATAGGTGTCTTGTGTCCGCCATACAGGTGATGTATTGTAATGGATATTGTTGAAATTTTATGCTTAGGTGTATGATGGTCAAATCTAGACACCTGTCGTATTTGGTGGTGCTGCCCTCAGTGTCCCATCTTTTATAGGGTCAAAAGTCATATTTAGCTTTCTTACTGTACTGGCCACACTCTTTGTGACTGTTTCCCCCCCCCCCCCCCCCTTTTTAGCAAAGCTGTTCAAGACTTAACTCATATATTTTTTCACTGATATTGGTGAAAACTATGGGATTGATACCCAAAACAGTCCAATGCACAAACAAGCACTAAGACTAGTGGCATGCCATTAAGAAAATTTACCACAAGTTTCTAATAGAATGACATATTGTATCTTCTGGTAAAGGTGAGGGGCTCAGAACTTCAAAAGTATTTGGTTGTATGGATACAAGTAGCTAGCATTTGTTCTGAGCACCAGAGATCTAATTTAAATGCTAATTTTTAATACCATGTGGTTTATGAACTCACCTAGGGTCTACAAGTGGAGCATTGTCATGGTTACAGGATGCTTCCATCTCCATCCAGCCAAACCAGACATACACCCTGACAGAGGCAGGGAGGATAGCCCTGAATCTCACTAAGCCCAAGGAGAAGGCTAAACCAAGAAAACCCAGGAAGCCCGCTGTCACTTCTCATGCTACAACCATTGCTGGAGATGTCACGTTAGAACAGGTAAAATATACATGTGATGATGATGAAAATTGTACCTTTCTTTCTTTTAATGTGGTTGGAAATAATGTAGAAACATTGCCAAGGTCTTTCCTTTTTTAATCATCAAATTATTGTAAAAGAGGTCAAGAACATTCTATTGCAATTGAAGATTACGAAGAATCAGGCTCCATTGGTAGACGTGTAAAAAGAAAAAAATGACAGTTGTCAGATTGTGTTGTGTTTGTGTGAATGTTTATGTGCATTTGTTCGTGTATGGGAAGGGGCAATGTATCCAGCGCTTTCACCAACTCATATTCTGTAACATAAGAAATGTAAGTTTTGTACAGATATTATTTCTATATTGACCTTTTCCCATCAGTCCATATGCTAGTGTATAAATATTGACTGCTCATGAGGATGCTGGTGGAAATTATTATTCCCGTTGTGCTTTTCATACCAACCCTTCTATCACCCCTCGTCAGTATGAAAAGTACCAAGGGAGTGATAATTTCCACCACCATCCGAATACAGAGCATTTAATATTTGTTTTATATACCTCATTGTTTTAGAATAGGTCTTACTAGTAACTAGCTATGTCAAGATCTGGGGCTAGTCAAATACGAAGTAGATTCTAGGCCTAGCCCTAAGCCTAATTCTAACAAAGAACTAACGTAAAACAGGCCACAGCGCTCGCTTGCATTGTTTTCGTACATTTTGTAGACTACCCAGTACTTCTTAGTCCAGGCAATACTAGTCACACGGCCTTCTGCGAGCTCCTGCATAAAATCTTGACAGAAGATTACAGTATCCAACTTCTCGTCACTTGTGTTGTAATTCGATATTTCCAACATTGTATGTTGAGATTTGTCTCTGCTACCTACGAATCCTAGAGTCACTGCTCCAAATCCTCCGGCCTTGCATTCAACTCACTTCAAATCAGGGAGGAGCACTGGGAATTGCCATGCCATGTTGGAACATGCTTGTGCGCTAATAGCTAGTGTAAGTGGTGTGATGATTGTGTTGTATATACGATCCACGTATTACAGTGAACGTCCTTCGAGGGGGTGCGGACACCGCGCACGAAGTCTATGTGTACTTGTTGTGTGCAAAAGTTGTGGAGGGTTTACGAATTCTATCACGAGGGTTTTGACTTACTATCACAAGGGTTTTGGCTTTCTATCACTTGACCTTAAAACCCTGAGGCAATGATAGACGGAACTGCATCTTGTCACATGATATACTTTTGACCAATCCGTGATAAGAATCTCAATTATGAGGTATATATTGTTTCCTGTCACCTTGAATGATAACTGATACAAATTGTATGTGTGTAGGTGTTAAAGGGCAAGTCATTTAGGCCTATATTGTATGACAATATCAAAATACTGTGTCAATATTGCTCATATACCTTTTATTGAGAAGATCTGTGCACTTCTCTAAACTTCTTTAAAATTACCTAGGTCACTCATATATTAGGTAGTCTGTCCGGCCCCTTGAAAAAGTAGGGACCGGTCCCATTCCTTGTCAGGTGTCCTGTTATGTAGCAAGGGGAGTGTACTGCGATTATCTTGCTGTAAACTGTGTACTTTACAGTGCAAGGAATTGTGTTTTTGTTTGGATATGAGTGTATATCTCAAAATGGAGAAGAGGTGTGTTGTTGGTGGGTGCAGCAAAGGCACCAAAGATAGTGTCAGTCTGCCCACCTTTCCAAAAGATGATGCCACTCAATTTTGATTTTGAGGAATTAGCTGATGTGAGCTCCCTGGGATGGCCCTTCTGCTTACAGCATTGTTGCAAGTGCTACTTCCTTTTCTGATATATGGCACAATGTTCCTGGTTTTTACTGTTTGCTGACTATTACCAGTCACCTGGGGCAAATCATGAGGGGTCGGCATCAGTTGCCTGTTTTCTTGTGTGGGTGGGTAGGGGGACCACTTCACTGGGTTGGCACCCTGCTTTTTGCGATGAATAAATGAAGTGGGATCTTTTACGTGCATGAGTCTTGGGTAACTCACACAGGGGACCTCCATTTAGCGTCTTATCAGAGGGACAGAGTGTTTTGCCTCTTACTAGAGGGAACAGAATGCTTACACACAACATTGCTCAGTGAGACTCGGGGATCAAACCTGGTATCCTTGGATCTGAAGAGAGACACGCTACCAACGGAGCCATATCACCGCCCTTGCCTCCAAAGTAGATGGATTACAGTCACATGCCACAACGCCCGGTGCAAGTGGTACTGAACATACGTGGCTAGGTTATCAAATATGATGCATACACTTCGATATGAACACGGTCTCATGTACACGTTTTTGTAGTGTGTATGCAGCTAACTAGCCACAGCCAAAGATCTGATATGACTGTATCAAGACTCTGTTGTAGCATGTCAATTGATTCTAGTCAATTGCATTGATTTCAAATCCATCTTACCGTATTGATGAAAACCAAGATATGGTGATAATGGACTGAAAAACCTGGTAGGAAAATAAGTTGTCTAGAATGTAGGAAAAATTTGTTTTTTAATACTTGCTTCACTTCGTGTACATTGATTATCTGTACAGTGATATCCAGTATCTCAATCTTCCGTATACCACAGTCCAGTCACACGCGTATGGCTGCATCAAGCCACCTCGGACCAAGTATTCAACTACACGCATGCGGCTGGATTCTAGAAATGCTATGCGTGTGGCTGTTATACACAATGAGATTTGATAGTTTGATTATCGGCATCAGTGCCCTTTCACTTTCACAGTTCCACTTTCAGGGTTTATAATTGTAAATTAAATAATCCCACCCCAATCTGCATTCTGCAATAATTGGATTGAACTGTCTAGACTGTCTAGTTGATAATTACCGATATTGTTATTTCCAAATCTTGCCAGCTTGTTGTCAAACTGTCCCTGAGCTTCCTCATGGCCTACTGCATTGGTGTGTGGGCGGGAGGACAAGCATTGGGTTCATACAGGTACAGGAGTTTTCCACAGCAGTGTACTGAATTTGCTTATTGCTTGATAAGTTGTTACCATAAGATTTAGACTGTCAACCAGTCCTCCTGTGGAATTTTTCATCATCATTCAGACATGCACACAGTGGCAATGTACAGTCAGCAGTAAAGACTGTCCACACTTCTGTTGTCTTTTTTTCATACGGCAAATATTCAGTTTTACCAAAACATAGACCTGATCCACAAGGGGACCTATCATGGGTAAATTGTTGGAAGAAATGCCAGATTGGTAATTTGACCTCTACTATCAGGGTTCCCACAGTCATGGAAAATCCTGGAAAATCCTGGAAAAATTTGTTGTCATGGAAAGTCAGGGAAAAGTCAGGGAATTTGGAAAATTTGTGAAAAGTCATGGAATTGCATTTACCTCTTGGCTATGGCAGCTTTCCAGTTTGTCGTGTCTCGCAACTCTCATTACTCTGTGATCATACTCTGCTATTATAATTGGTGTTCATGATTTCCATTTTTCCCAGTTTTGTAACATCCCAAATTCTACATAACTCCCGGGACATATACTAATGATAATAGATGTACATGTCATGAGTAAGAAAGTGGGTGGAACGGATGGCTGTGAGGAGAGGTGGAGGCCATCATAACGTGTCTAATTTTGGAAACCGTGCCAGAAAGGAAGTCATGGAAAGCAGCAATTTAGTCATGGAAAAGTCATGGAATTTTGTTTTCAATTTCTGTGGGAACCCTGTACTATTAAAATATCTACACAACATATTCAAGTCCATTGTTTGGATTAAAAGACCCGTTTTTAACTGACCAGATTATGTTGCCATGAGATCAAACACTTTTGTCACAAAGCCATTAGTATTGTAAACAAAGTGTCCAATCTCATCTTCCTTCCAATTTTCCATCAGCTTGTCATAAAATTCAGTAAAACCTTATGTAAGGCACATGATGTAACAGAGCTCTCAGTATGCAGATTTTGGGTTCAACATAGTGATCTTTTGTTGCACTTTTGTTGTGTTTTTTGATCAAGGACCAATTGTTATGTTTCAAAACATTTTTATTTGCTGTATTTGCCATATATTTCGTGAGTCTAAATTTTTGCGAATCGGAACTTCCCAAAAATTTTGCGAGTGGTTAAATTCGCGATCGTGGAGTCCTGTACTGAACGGAGAAATGTATACACGTACATCGCATTTTTATCGGCATTTGAGTCAATATTTTCGCGTGTTCTTAATTTCACAAATAGCAGCTGACTCGCGAAATTCGCGAAAAAATAAAAACCTCGCGAAATATTTGGCGTATACAGTACTGAAAGCATATTCTCAATTGAATTAAATTTTACACAAGTCCAATGCAGAACAGTGAAAGTGAAAAAAAAAAAAAGCTGACTGCATTTGAAAATATACATCATGATTATGTTATAAAAGATCAGTAGTTGAATATATTTCTTGAAGAAATAACATGCCTTGAAATCATCAGTAAGTCAAATCAAATATGATCAGACAAATTATGTTGGTCATTAGTAAGCTTATAATTGAAGGGGGATCAGCAAATTCATTTTGGGAATTTTGCTGTCCACACCTTTTTTCTTCAGTTGTTATTTGTTTGTTCTTTTGTATATTTCATCATATCACCAATATATGTCACACATAAATTTCATATTTGCAGCATTTTTATGAGATAACCAAAATACTATGTTTAACTCATTACATGGGCTAATGTAGCAGATTCCCCCTTCTGGAGATGGAAAATTTGTAACTCCACATCCCTTATCAATTTGTTATTTCTCTCAAACTTACTGTTGAGAAAGATATAAGAGGCTACTTTAAAAAGTTTAAGAAATCCATGAGACTTTCATTCCTCTTCGTTCCATCTCTTGTATCTTCCAGTAAGCCAGGTTACCAATGTAATCTACAGATTTGTATGCACTGAAATCTACAGATAGGTTGTTGTCTGAAGACGTAGTAACAAGCTATTCTACTCATTTGTATGTACACATTAGATGCTGCTCTGTTGGGCGCTTTGCAAAAAACATCCTTTCTTTATAAAGATCAAAATTGATGATGATAGTAAACCAGTCTGTAGGATCTGTTGGTAATCACATGTTAAAGGTGTTTGTACAAGATTCAGACAACATATTCCCTTTATGATTCCAGTGTTGATGTTATGATTAATAATGATGATATTTATGAAATTATATTTTTCTCTGCCTCAATGACATTGACAATGTACTCAGTTTACCTTGTCCTTGTCTGACGGGATCATTTTTAACCTCAATGTTGAAAGGTACTGGCCTTTGGCAGCTGTTTTTTTTTTTAAAGCTATTAATGTGCTTGTATACAGTATTATAATATCCTTATATACATGAGATTGCCTAAGATGTGTGTAACCGCTTTGAACTATGTGTCAAGACTGATATTTTAAAAGGTTTACCTGATGCTCCCTTGTGATGACAATCATTGCAGTAAATTGCATTACTATAGTCACCTCGTTTACATTTACTATGCATACAATGCCCCCCTTCCGCTGACCACTGGAAGTTCATATGAACCCCCAAAATAAAAAATGCCATCATTTCGATGACTTCTGATGAAATCTGAACCACAAAGCTCTAGAGGCTTGAACCATGGCTCGCTAAAAACGATACCGGTACCAATGCCAGAATAGCCCTAGAACCCAGACTCAGCTTAACCTGTCCAATGACTACTTGTCATTGGACATTGTTATCTATCATGTAAAGTTGAATACATGCCTATGTTATAATTCCTGATTTATTCTGTGTTATGTTTTGCTGGAAAAAAGAAGAAGAATGAAATAAATGAATTGAATTGAATTCAACAGATTGTCATAGAAGGTCAGCTGGACATGCCTGATAGCCATGCAACATAAATCTGACTCATATCAGACAGACTCATTACTTAACGAACTGACTTGACACGTCTTCTCCACTGACTTGACTTCGACTGGAAATAGCATCTGATGGGGAACTAAGCTCTGAGCTGTGTTCCTTCATAGAAACACAACCAACATGGCCCAAATTTACAAGGTGGTTTTAACTTAGACCATGGTCTAAAATAAGTGTGAAATAGGCGTACCTTTGACATGCGCGTATCAATGTGCATTTGTTACTGGACGTCTGTTGGCATACGCAATCTGTCAATCACATGAAATTTACATAAACCATGGTTTAGATTTAAACTACCTTCATGAATTTGGGCCCATGTGTTTGACACTGACCTGATAGTCAATCACCACATATTTCCCCACCCTGCCTCCCTGCTGCATATGGCCATGATTGTGTCATACTGGCTGTCAGGATATCTCACTCAGCCATTCACTCGCAGTCAGAATCTCAGTTATAGATGCTGTGCAACCAAGGTTCCACCTTGACTATCAAGGCAATTTGTAAGGATTTGGATTATTCTATTTTGAAATCTACAAAACCACTCTTCTACTGCATTTGAAGCCATGGGAAGAAATTTGTACCTTTTTTTTGGGGGGGGGGGGGGAGGGCCTCCTTCAATACAAGCCTGGAGAGATTTGAGCACATGAGTTTGAAAATGTCATATTTTCATTGTTTGATACTCCATGGGGTTGGGTTAAGGCCGTACAGGTGGGATAGAGAATTGAACCCTCTCTCTTCATTAAAGAACTCTGTGCATAATTACAACACACAAAAAAGTATCCCAAACAATAGTAATTTGGGAATGTTTCTTGGTCCTGAAATAAGTGACATTATTTTTGGAATTCCCAGTAATGTCCATTACTTCAGAATTTTTGATGAGCAATGCCTCCTCTAATTACTGTAACTGCATCTGCATTTTTTTTTCCACCAAACATCATCTAATGGAGGTGTTTCCTAAATGTGCAAAGTGAAAAATCAAACGTGGAATTCTGGAGAAACTGCTGCTACTTTTTATATGGTATCCACCTCCAGGCCTCGTGTAACATGGATTACAGGGATATGACAGACATCAGAAATTATCCTCAAAACTAAGCAAAAGCAATATTTCTTGGGGGGAAATGAATACATTTGACGAAATGCAATGTATGATAAGAAACAAATCTTTGGGCTTCAGAGACACAAATGAGACTTCTAAAAACCTTGCATAATGGTTGTTACTATGGGCACAAGGCACAACAACATAAACTACTATTGGAATGCATTTGTTTTAGGAATTGTTCAAAATTTCATAGGTTATCTCTTCTTGTCACACAAAGCTCCCCAAAAGAACCAAGAAATATCTAAAATGTTGGGTTTGTTTTCCATGGGATAATTCATATTTCAGAACAACTGTTTGTCACACTTCAATTCACCAGTCTTGTAAAGTTTACATGCAGACACACGTGCATGTGTATTATATGCATACATGCTGTATATTCTTCTCTTTGTTTTTTTGCAATACCCATACCAGAACTTGAGGTGCAGGTACTACACTTTGCAAACGCAGTTTTGTTCGAGTGAATTCTCATGTGCATATGCTATATGACTCATTCACTGAGAGTGTTTGCCACTGATGCACTTTTTCCCCCCTTGCTCTCTGTCTGTTGTGTGGGAGTCAATAATGAAAGTTTCTCTGCAGAGGAGAACAAATTCAGGCCAGACTGAGGACCAGTCTCTCCCAGCATGCAACTCTCACTTTGTCCTCCAAATTTGGTAACCTTGTTGGTGCACCCACAGTGGAGTCAATCAATTCATTTTATTGCTCTGAGTCATCACTTACTTTACAAATGGGATCTCTTCACAAACTACAGGTGTAACAGTGGTGTCTGTCTGTGAGTTTGTCCCGTGATTTACAATATGTACTTTGTAGCTTCCTGTGGAATGACCTAGACTTGAATGGATTTTATGAGTCATCCTGAAACACAAATTTAGGACTTCACAGGCATATAATGTCCTGTAAACATCCAACTTAAACTGTGTCTAGACTTCCGTTCTTCCTGCCAATGCTACATGTTGATTGCCGATTGAAGCGTCCCTGCTGTGTTCTGTTTGTGGTTTGGAAATTAACTTGAGTTTATGAAAGGAAAATGTAGCTTTGGTTTCCTGTCCCCAACAAGGCTCATCACTTTATATGTATATCATTTCTAGCAGTGTCACATGTGATTCAATAATTCTTCTCCACTCCACTGAGATTTTCAAAAGCAAGGACTCGGTATTTTGTCAGCATTTAATATTGTCTATGGTGAATACAATGTGTATACAAGTGAAAGACTATTGAAAGCAACTCTAGTTGTTGGGAGAATATGTGCATATGGTGTACATGTATGTGACTTCATCACAAAACCAATAAAAAGTCATATTTTACGTGAGGAATCAAAATAGGTGAAAAGGGTGAACTTAGACAATTTTTAGTTTTGTAAATTTTTGAAAGAGTAATGACTCTTTTTAATCATATAGTTTGGGATCATAGAATGAATGGGATATTGCCATTTTTGCCAGTTTTTCAAGGTTTTCTTTATTCTTATTTTTTACTGTCTGGGTGATTGAGTATGTCTAAGAGATCAATTTTCAGTTCCCATAGCACACTCTTTGTTTTCGACTGCAATTAAGTTTTGAAAGGATGATGCTATTGCATTGAAAATTGATATTAGTCATGAATAAAATGATTTTAATGAGTGTAAAAATTCAGCTGAAGTTCATAATCCCTTTATAGTGATTGCTGCAGATTGAAATATCCCTTTTTGTTGTTGTTGTTGTTGTTGTTACATTCATTGCACAGAGCACCACCTGGTGATATTAAATGCTTGAACAGACCCTGAACTTCAAGGCCTCTCTTCTCATTATAAACATTTTTCCAGAGGGAATAATTGCTTTCCATTATCTTGATAGGTTCGGAGAGTCCATTTGCATTGAGTTACAAGTCATTGTCTCGCCTGTGTAGCAGAACATAACATAGCATCAGTTTTTCATTGTTGTCGTTGTTGTCAACTGTGGCATCATCCTCAACAATTTTGTATACTCTCAATAATATTCCATGGCTTTGAGCTATGACCACCATACTGACACCACAGGTACATAACCTAAAATGCTGGTCAAGTTCAAATATGGGGGAAGTCTGACAAAGTCTAAGGTCAATAGGTCAATGAACTTTACCTGAACGTATTACTGTGGTGTACTCTCTATAACTTTCCACAGCTTAGAGCCATGATCACCAAGTTCACCCCACAGATACTGTATGTCACATAAAGATGCTGGTCAAGATTAGATATTGGTGAAGTCTGACAAGGTTAAAGGTCACAAGGTCAATGAACTTACAAAAAAACAAACCCTCTATACTCGCAAATTGCGATATGTAGACAAGATGTCACTTGGTGTTTTTCTTGTTTTAAAACTTTAAGTCTGCACTGTCAGTGTCTGTCGTTAACTTGGAATCCATGTCTGGCGACATTTTTGGTGGTTTTGTGATGCAGGGCCACATGTAATATTTTTAAACTTGAAAACAGTATGTGAGTATCCTTGTCATTCATTTTACTAGACATAAACAAAATATGTCTTTTAAACTCTTTGTTAAGTTCTTAAGTTATCAATAGGCACTTATATCTGCATTTCTCTTGAACTAATTAAAAGAGATTGCCAGGATACTGTAGAAGTGGATATTTTTGTGCAAGTAATTTTTCGTGCTCAGCTGAGTAACAAAATATTTGCGTGCTTTTATTTTTGCGCTAGCTTCTAGTTGCCCAAAATGGGCACAAATTTCCAATTTGTGAAATTTTTCACTTTTAGAGTTCTGCAGTGTGCATTGAAATGTGTAGAGATTGAAACCATGAAATACCCAGTATATGGTGATTTAGGCCTACACACATTTCAGTCCAGATGGAGAAGCTGTTGCAAGGTTCAGTGGAAAAGATGCTGGCCTGTCAATTGGATTTGTGTGAAAGAGGCTCCTGACTGTGGCGATTGTGTCTCTTGGCAAGATAATTTATCCACATTGTCTAGTCTTCCATAGACTTAAAGGACAAGCTCACCTTCATTCACATAAGGATTGAGAGAATGTAGCAATATTAGTAGAACACATCATTGAAAGTTAGAGGAAAATCAGACAATCCGTTCAAAAGTTATGAATTTTTGAAGTTTTTGTGCAGTCACCGCTGGATGAGAAGACTACTGCAGTGTATGATGTCACATGTGTACAACAATATAAGGAAAATATAAAGAGAATTTCACAAAATTTCATCTTTTGAAAAAAGTACACATTCCCTTGACTCGTTACAGACATATGTTATGGGTGATATTATTCCCATTGCCTTTAGAAAGAGGCAAGTCAAGTGCTCTTTTATTATGCGAAAAAAGTGAAAATATGTTGAATTTTCTTTATACTGTTGTACTCATATGACATCACGAGCCTTAGTAGTCTCCTCATCCAGCGGTTCCAACACAAAAATTTTGAAAATTCATAACTTTTGCGTCGATTGTCCAATTTTCCTCAAACTTTCACTGATGTGTTCTACTAACATTGCTACATTCTCTCAATCCTTATGTTTATGAAGATGAACTTGTCCTTGAAAGCCATCAGTCCAGTGATTGCTTGTTTACATGTATTCACTGCTTCTCTAGCAGCCATGTAAAACAAATCATGAAATGAATCCTAAATCATGAATCATTTTCAAATGAGATTTGAAGAACATCTCACCTATTTCCTGTGTTCATTAAAACTTTTCCTGGTATTCACACTAAAGAGATATATGTGCTGTGTTGTAAAGCAAATGGGACATTCAAATATGAGTTTGGAGAAAACTGCATGAACTGAAAGATTTTTTTGGAACGTATGTTTCATATTTCAGTTTTTGACCTTGATACACTGAACTACTTCTGGATAATGGAATTGACACTTAGTTTCTTATACTATACGAAATAAAGTAATTTTATAGACATAAAACTGAAGTGATTTCAGTGAGCTTCAAATTCTTAATATGAGTGGTTAAAAAAAAAAAAAACAGCCATACCTGTTATATAGCATAATTGTAACGACAACAAACGGAGCCGGGACTCGCAATGTTGGTTACGGGTGTTCTTTATTATTCGCAGGTTCTGATCGTCAAACCGAACCCAAACCCTGAAAGATGTAAACATTATGTACACGGGATAATGAGTACATTGTATTGTCATTGAATACATGAATGAATATTTGACATTAATATAGCATACACAGTCTTATAGCTCAATTGTGTTCACTCTCATTCGTGATGCTTTGTTGCATCATTGCATCGTTATACATTCTGTATCGACATTCATTAGCATAATTTCTGCAACTTGTAATTGGCACATAGTCATTGATTGTTGACATTTCATTCCAACAGTGAATGGTTAAATTCTGATAATTCATGCTATGCTCATTGAGTCTCGTTTCGATTGCATGATTATAGCTATTCCATTACAGATATTACAATAGCAAATCTCTAATTCGCATTAGGTTTCTCTATACAGACTTAAGTTTATGTTGGAAGTTCTGATACAAACTCCGATGTGAAAGCGCTTATATTGGCTTAACTGTAGCTCTACTGTTCTGCAACAGGTGTTACGTGTGAAAGCTCCTAGGTCGTAAATGTGTCAAGAATGCTCTCTCGCTGACCAGAGAGGATCGAATGACCTTAGGTCCAAAGTCCGCTCACTAGGTTAAAGTGAATTTGCTCTGTTTTCTAGAATTTTGACGTCAATGTTTCTTGCTACAATGAATTGTTCTACACTGCTCTTGAATTCATAGATGCCTCACTAACTGAGCGAGTAGTCACATATATCAGAATAATGCATCTTAAGCAGAATGATTAGCAAATGTAATTAGCAGATATCAAAGAATCAACATGAATCAAACTTCAAAGTATAGATATTGATATCTCAATATTCTCTTATACAACTCAACATAATATAGCAAGATTCAATTCGCTCAAAGAACCACCAGTATACATTCAATACCGGGCCTTATACCGTTAAACACTCCTATCATCTTCAATAGGCAAGATATGGAAATAGGGAAAGGAATTAGAGGAAGGATAAAGAAGAAGAAGAAGGAGAGAGAGAGAGGGGGGGGGGGTTCCTAGCCAGTGCATACTCCAATATGACTAGAACATTACATTCACGAGTGTTTACTCCACAATGTCGTCACGCACATACACAATGTCAGCTAACAAGATGTTGTGAAAGCAGGAATGAACATATATCTCCAAATTGTCAAGTCTATCTTTTAACCAGCTTTCTAACAAGTTCTTCCGATTTGTCAACTCAACTCAACTCAACGTCCACTCACATAATGTAGGAGCTCGATAACCGATAAACATTGTCATATCAACCAATCTGAGTCTGAGGCAGGTTTGAGCCATACGTTTCAGAAGTCAGATATATATGAACGACAATGAAATCTCATGATGTGCCCATGCACATTCGCATCACTCTGTTCAACATAACAGAGGATCCCTATTTCAACTCTATTTGAAATAGCAACAATGTTATCACTGATCTATAGCGCAAGTAGCCAGCTCATAGATAATCCTAACACTATCTGGACAACGTACTAGACTCGAACTAGACTTCACAGTTTAAGCTTGACAAAGAAGATAACTTACCCCTGCCGGAGACAAAGATAGCTGACTCCCGATCACTCGCTCTGCTTCAAAATATCTTGCTGTTTCTTCGTTGTCAAAGATTCCAATATGAAGTGAGGAGAGGAAAACGTCGCTATTTATTGGGTTTAGGACCCTTCCCAAAGATATATTTTAACTTTAAATTCCAATCCACGACGCACAGTTCTACGTCACTTTTACTGCCACTTTGTTTGGGTGGAGGGCTATGTCTGGCTATGAGGTCATAGCTTGACCCAAGGAGGGCAGAGAGTGGACATTATGCCCAAAATTGGCAAGTAAAAGTGGAGAATGTGACCGGAAGGATTGGACTTCCTGAATGACGCAGGGTGACTCATTTTCCAGAAAATGTATTTTTATGTTACTTTTTGTTTTAATTTTTGATTCTTAGAAATCTTTCTTTCTCTTTGTTTTGACAAAAACCACAATGTTACATAATTATACCCCCGCCACATGTAGTGTGAAGGGGGTATATTGGAATCACCGCGATGTTGGTCGGGCGGGCGGGCGGGCGGTCGGTCTGTTGCAAAATCTTGCGTCGCGAACTCCCCCTACAGTTTTGAAGCAATTTAAATGAAACTTAGGGTAAATGATGATATTGAGGTATAGATGTGCAAGAAATTTTTTGTGTGTGTGTTTGTCGGACAATACGTTGCCATGGTAACCATAATTTTACCAAACCTTGTGGGTTGAATAACTTTCATAGTATTTAAGCAATCAATTTAAAAATTGGTATCTATGATGATCTATAGGTGGAGTTATGCAAGACACTCTTTGTGTTTGTACTTGACAAAGCGTTGCCATGGTAACCGCATGTTTTCTTCGAAATCTTGTGGAGTGAACAACTTCCACAGTTTTGAAGCAATTGAAATCAAATTTGGTAGGCATTATGGCCTTGAGGCATAGATGTGGAACACATAATTTTTGTGTTTGTCGGACAAAGCATTGCCATGGTAACCATAATTTTGCCAAAACCTTGTGGATTGAATAACTTCCACATCATTCAAGCAATTAAGGTCAAATTTAGTATGTATGATGATCGGGAGGTGTAGTTATGCAAGACACCAATGTGTTAAGATAAGAAAAATGTGTTGCCATGGTAACCACTCATTTTTGTATCAAAATAAACCATTCAAGCTACAGTTTGTATGAAGGTCAAATTTGGTGTGTATGATGGTCTTTAAGTGTAGTGATGCTGGGGGAAAGCATGTTTCCATTTGCTGTAAGTTTTATACTCAGTGTCAACTCTGTAATTGTACAGTAAACTAAAATTATTCTGTTTCCAATTTGACATGTGCACAAACTTGGTATTAACGTCATTGCCCTCATGACATCACATACTATAAAGCAACACTAGGGGCGGGGGTATTAATCACCTTCAGTGATAATTCTAGTTGCAAATGATTTATAGCTCCAATTCTCTATTGACAATTTTTTCAGTGCAAATTTCAAGTTTACTATGCTTTCAAGTTTTTATGCTGCTCTGAACAAAGAATAAACACATACAGCACATGTACAAGTATTCTATGATTTGTGTGGTTTGGTTTCCAAATTGAGTTTGTAAAACATGCACCCAGAATACTGATGTAACAAACTCTCCTCTGCAAGTACTGCAAGTAATAATCGCTGTGTACAACAATATATATTTGACCAGTTTTCTTTATCAGTCATCAAAAACAGGCCCACAACCTTGACGAGTTATTCATACAAAAAGATATCCAGCAGAAACTGACCTCATAAGTTGCTTTTATGTTCCCTTGACCCAACAGAAATGCATTGCACTGGATCCTAGCCATTGTCCTGTAACCAAAATAACCCTATTAGGAATTTCAATATCACTTCACAAAGAATCGTTTCTGAGTGTGACCCAGCATTCTTGTGAAAACGGTAAATATTTCCCCCTACATATAACATGCCCCCATTATACAAGAATGCCAATATTTTAAATCATTTCAGGCAAGTACCAGTTTAAACTGCTGTGTCTCCTAGAGGCTTTCCTGCATTGTTTATGCTCTGCTCGCTGGAGGAGACACTAAAATGTCTCACCATTTTGCAAGGATCAAAACTAATTGAGCATCTCATTATCATTATATGCAGATTAAATTGTGGAGTACAAATGTATGTTGAACATTGATAAGGCAATGATACACATTATCACATGCTGCACCACTTTTTTCCCCTTGATCTCTATTGATTTCATTCAAATCATACATGAATTAAACCCATTCTGAGCATACCATGAAAAATACAATACAAAATACAATTAAAAAATAAAAACAACAAATCAATCAAATCACATACACACACACACACACACACACACACACACACACATACACACACACACACACACACACACAAAACAGCAGCAGGTAGTTCAGGTCTTCCAAAAGGTTGATAAGCTGTGCATGTCTATGGAAACCACAGAAGCTATGGAATATAACATTTCTAACCACAGGAAGGAACTTTGAAATTTGTTGCATCCTGATATAAAAACAATGCAACATACATTTTTTTTTTTTTTTTTTTGGGGGGGGGGTGATAACAACACCATATTTTGTAACTGAATGAGTTTTATTTCATTTTCAAAATTATGAACCTTATTTTATTTTCAGATTAAGAAACTTTAGATTGAGGAACCTTATTTTATTTTTGGATTAGATAACAAACCTGTGGAATAATGAACCTTATTTCATTTTTGGATTATTATGAACCTTCACTTATAATTCAATTTTGGATGAACGAAACCATCGGAATAAAGAACCTCATGTCATTTTTGGATTAATGAACCTTCAGATTTTAGAACTTTATTTCATTTTTTTTAATTACGAATCTTCGAAATAACAAACCTCATTTCATTTTCAGATTGACAAACCCTCAGAATAACCAACTATAAATGTTAGGCCTGCACACTAGTATGTTATACATGTTCATCACAACCTTCTGCCACCATTATGTATAACAAGCAACACACAAAATACAAGAAGAGAATGGTCAAGAAAACAGTGGTGCAAGATTTTACACGAGATGAAGTATAAGACGCTCTATTCAATGATGGGAATCTGAGTGGATTAGTGCACCTCATCTTTCAACTCTTGCTAAAACTTGTTCCACTGCATGAGTAAAGACCTCACACTGTCTTATTTGTTTCATGCAATACCACAGGGGTTAACAAATGTGATTCAAATGGTCATACATTGTATTGTGGCACAATCGTACAGGAAAGCAATCCTTTTTAATACCTTTTTATCTCCTCTGCTGATTGCTGATGCAGTAATCTTCTTCCCGCCTTTTCTGTCATTGTATACATTTGTGTAGAATTGTGGATGGTCTATCGCCAGTGATCTCCACTTTTACAGACAGGAAAGTGAGACATTGCCCAAGTGCTCTTTCGACAAATACAAATCCAGTCCGGGCTAGATGCTCTGTCTGCTATATCTGCAAGACATATCTGCAAAAATTGCATCTACCCTTGAGGATGAAGTGTAATACTGTATAGATTTGCCTTTGAAATGCATGATGACACACATCCAGTGATTTCAGTGTGTGGATAACTCCAGCATCTTTAAAATAACATTCAAGAGATTGTGTGATTTTGATTGAGATGGGAATTCAAGTTTTAAGTTTTTGTGAGAAAATTACATGTAGAAACCAGTTTTGAAATGGCTGAGATGAAAAAAAAAGGATCTGAAACAAAGTGGTCCTAATAAGAGTGGGTCCCACGTTTTATTAGGACCTCTTTCTTTTTGGATATGTCTGCAATTTCAGAACCGATTTTTATCAAATAAACTTCGAATTAGGTGATCCGAGTATCCTCTCGGATCACCTTCTGTATCTGTACGGAATCTTTCTTTGTTTGTTTCTGGACAAAATTTGTGCAGAGGTTAGCTCAGAAAGTGCATTGCCTTTCAATGTCAAACTTATACCATATATGTATCGTCTCCCAAAGACGGCAATCGAACTAAAATCATGGTGATCAGTCGACCGTGACGTCACTATGACGTCATTATATGAAAACACATTCTCAATCATATCTTATTAATGGAATGGAGTTTTTCAATGAAATTTACGTCACATATATTTCAGGTCAAGCGCATTCTACTCATATTCTCAAAATTCATCTATACCTTAAAACGTGCGCGTACGCGCGCGTTGAAATATTTGTATGCTCAAATCGAGCTCAAATTTTTTTTGCACACGTTTCAGACCATTTACAGCATTTTTTGAAAAATTGAAAAATTTGGACGGACGCGTACGCGCGCGCTCATATACGCACGCACAGCTCAAATGCAATATAAATTTCCCGTTTTTTCACACTTATCGGCTGCCTGAAATGTCAAGGAATATTTCTACCAAGTTTCAAGTCGATCCGACTCAATATGACGTCATACGGGCCCGTCAAAGTTGAAATTCCGCGCGCGCGTCAATGGCGATATACAGTGCAACTATGCCAAAAAACTGGCAATTTTAAATCCGATTTTACTCGTCAGGATGGACGGTGACCCCCCATTTTCTGTACAAATTTTGAAAGCTGATGAGTTGTACATGTCATTTCATGGGGTGGCAATGCTAACAAAATGATTAAAAGATATCAAATTTCTTAATAAAGTAAAAAAAGTAAATTTTCAAAATGACGTCATCAAATTTCAAGTTCATTCGAGCGTATTTCACTAATCCTTTGTCAATTTTCACCAAGATTTCAGTATGTTGTAGCTTATTAAATGCTCTTTCATTATCGTAATAACGGTATTTTGATTAGATGACGGCATCACCTCGTAAAAATGGATTGAATGTAATCTTGTCAAATTTGACCAGTTTACGTGTTAACTCTATGGGAGTGCAGTTTTTCTGGAAATGAAAATTGACATGACTATCTTTATCGAGCACTAGCTCACTTATGCTTCGGTGAATTTCTCCCAGATTTTAATATGTTGTAGCTGAGATTTTGCGCTATCGTAAGTGTGCCCTTCGTTTTTTCATACGATGTCTGCATCACGTCAAAACACTTGGTTGAAATTAAAGCTTATCTTCGATGTATTGAAGTATTTCTTTCTTTCTGCAACTTTCTTTGCAATAACTCAAGAAAAACGGCCTCTATCACTTCCATATTTTGCACATGTTTAGTTCATGTGACGTGAATTATTTCATAAAATAACAACTACTTGATCGGACACCATCTTGGGTATGTAAATTAGGGTCAAAGGTCATAAGTGTTTCACCCTGTATCTTAGTGAATACATGTCCTATCTTTCCCATATTTTGCACACGCAAAGACCATGTTACAAGGATCATTTCACAAAATAACTACTTTTTACTCAGATGCCATCTTGTCTGTAGAAATTGAGGTCAAAGGTCATATGTACTTCTTTTTGTATCTTCGTTATGACGTGTTATCTCTATGGGAGGGAATTTTTTTAATGTGAAAATTGACATGATTGTCTTTATCGAGCACTAGCTCACTTACCCTTCCGTGAATTTCTCCCAGATTTTAATATGTTGTAGCTGAGACTTTGCGCTATCGTTTTGTTTACTTCGTTTTTTCATACGATGTCGGGATTACGATAAAAAACTTGGTTGAAATTAAAGCTTATCTTCTATGTATTGAGATATTTCTTTCTTTCTGCAACTTTCTTTGCAATAACTCAAGAAAAACACGCCCTATCACCCCCATATTTTGCATATGTTTAGTTCATGTCTCGTACATTATTTCATAAAATAACAACTACTAGATCGGACAACATCTTGGGTATGTAAATTAGGGTCAAAGGTCATAAATGTTTCATCGTGTATCTTAGTGAATACCTGTCCTACCTTTCCCATATTTTTCACACGTATAGACGATGTCGCGAGAATCATTTCACAAAATAACCACTATTTCACCAGATGCAATCTTGGGAGTGCAAAGGTGGGTCAAAGGTCATATGTACTTGTTGCTGTTTCTTCGTTATAGTGTATACAGAATTTGGTACCTAACATGGCAGATATGACTCCCTTTGCTAAATGAGAATGCAAACATCACACAGCCAATGTCTCTAAACACAGATGAAACTTGTATGGTCATGCCTATTGCGATCAGGACTCGAATCATTGATTAAAAAAAAATCGGATCACCTTAATTTGTCAGTGATGACAAATTACAATCTCTAGTTCCTCTTAGAATTGTATGCTCTTTCATATTTAATGAGAAGTTTCCCATTATCTCAATAAAAATTGGAGACCTGAAGCACCATCTCAACCAAACTATGCAATCTCTTTACGTAAACACAATTTATTAATTTCTTTTTTATGTGGGCATGTGTGTTTGTATGTTTGCTATGAAAGATTGTTATTGTATTCTTTGTATTTATGGTATACTCTCAGCCCCTCTTACCTTGGGGATAAACACTTGGTGGCATGGATATTTCTGGTTGTTATATCTACTTTTGGGGGCTATGTTCGAGATGCTGTCATATATCATGTACATTGTTACATGAAGCTATAATTTCTTCAGATGATACATCATTTTAAATTAATCTACATTCACAATTCAGAAATCCCCTCAAAATTATGAAAGAACACGGGTGTCTCTGTGCCCTCGAGTACCCAGTAAAGTAATGGACAAATCAGAGACATACAGTGTATTATATGTTCAGACTGGTCAATTAGCACACAGCTGAAGATTACCACATCAAACATACAGTAAATGGTGCAAATATGTCTTGTAAGTATTCATCATACATGGTTTGGTAAGGTGAAATGGGGCCAGCCCAAGTTTAGAAGGGCAAGGGCAGAGTGGGAAGATGTTGCCTGATTGGGCATTTGCCCCTTGCCTGGCTGTTCTTCATCATAACACATTAGTGTGGCATAAGTAATTTTGTGTCAGTGGAATTCTGTAATACTAAAAACAATCTCAGCGTGAAACTTTTGCAAATTGGAGCCGATGGCCTTTTTTTTTTTTTGGGGGGGGGGGGGCATGAAACTTGCATGAATTTTATTGTTAGATTGTACACTGTCTGTGATATGCATAATGTAGGGGGTTAACATTTTACAAGCACTGCTTCTTACTAGTCCCCTCCACATTTGTAATTACATGCAAAAATGTCATGATATCATGATAACATATGTCCATGATATGGAATATGAATGAATTTCATTTCATTCCATGAATTGAATTGAATTGCCACTAGCATTTAATGCATTGTGTAGACAAAACCCAGAAGCGGATCTAGAGGGGGGGTTGGGGGGGTTGCAACCCCCCCCCCCCCAAAAAAAAAATAAAAAAAAAAATAAAAAAAATAAATAAATAAAAAATCCGGGGACCATTTTTTTTTAATCTTATCTTTTTTTAAAAAAACTTGTAATTTTATTTTTTTTTCTCTTTATGGCAATGACCTCTATACCCAAAATAGTGGTGTTTTAGATGCAAGAAAACGCCATTTTCACTTTTCAAAAATTCTCCCTTCTGTGGGAGGGGAAACACCCCCCTCCCACATCCTCCCCCCCCCTCGCTCGCTACGCTCCCTCGCATACTGCCCCCAACCCCTCCTTTATAAAAAGCTAGATCCGCCCCTGAAACCTTTCATATGCATTTTACTTTCACAAATCTAGGCTTCCTAAGAAATTCACGAAAGTTTCAGTGTGTGCTGAAATTTCTGGTTTTACATTGTAAACCTACATGTACGTGTAAGCCAGGAGGCCTGATTAAAGGCTAGTAAAAGCTCAGGCTGATTTGTTTGCAGGAAAAAGGGTGTTCACTCTCTGGAAATAACAAACGTTCTGCTGCAAAGACTAATTCCATGTCTTAACAGACTCTAAAACTCAGGGTAGCTGCTGGAAATGTGGAGAACATTGTTACCTCGTGTCTGCTAAAAAAGGCAACAGTATGACTGCTACCAGGTAACCATCTGGAGGACCTCGAAGTAAAATTTACCCTAGACGGTCCAGGGAAGACTCGGGGTAAGCTGTCTGTTAAGATGCTTTCAAGCGAAATCTTACCTGGAGAGGCGAGATGTGCACCATACAAGAGAATACATAATGTGTCATCACTTTGGGCCCCCCCCCCCCCCACTTATTTGAACCTGGAAGTACGTAAGTGGCACTAAAAAGAAATAGATCTCACAGTAGACACCTAGAGATCTTAAAAGTGTGAGCACGGTGAGGTTATGTTTTTCTGCTGAAGACCCTTTTTTTTTTCTTTTTTTTTTTTTTTGCTTGTCAGCTGAAGAAACCCAGAAGTGGAAGGAGAAAGAGGAGCTGAAGACTTTTTTCTTCTTTTTTTTTCGCTCATTAGCTGAAGAACCCCGAAACTGGAAGGGGAAAGATGAGCTGAGGACATTTTTTTTTTTTTTTTTTTTTTTTGGGCTTGTCAGCTGAAGAAACCCGGAAGTGGAAGGGGAGAGAGTAATATGAGTTTTTTTTTTTTTTTTTGCTTGTTAGCTCATGAAACCCGGAAGTGCCCCCCCCCCCCACTTTGAATACGCTCCACCAGCCCTGACATGCACAATGTACAAGCCTGTATTCTACAGCAGTGCTATGACGTGATACTCGTGGGGATACATCCATTTCTCATTTGTCAGTAACAAACTAGCCAATGACAGCTGAGTTCTAGTAACATATCTATGGAGAAGGTCTTTGACCAATGCCTGTTAGGATGGTGTACTCATTGTTCATCCCATTTTTTATAACTATTTGTGGAATGTTACCTGGTGTTTCATCTCTGGAGAACACTCAGAGAAGGTGTGAGATAAAGTAGGTGTGAAAGGGATGTGGCTAGACTGTTTGCCTGTATAATGGTTTTCACCAGTTCCTGAATTTTTTGACAAAGATGAGCTGTGTTCAGAGTGTCATAATCACATTGACTTGCTGACATGGAATAGTTCACACCACAGAGGCCACATCCACTACTGCTGTGACCTCTCAAATTAAGCGTAGAATCCAGAACTCCTGCTACGGAAGACATACCATCACAGCATCAGGTGGTGACTGAAGTGTATCTTGGACCTACATCCATGAGTGTATTTAGCCAACATTCACAGACCCTCCTAGGTACAGTCACTTTTCTAGCAACCATTATTCCCATGGTTATTCCATGCTGACAAAATTTATGCCAATCTTTGGCAGAAAAAAATACCTGTTCAATGGGTAGTAAAAGACCTGCCAACTGGCTGGTGGCATTTTGTGCATCTCACCAGTCCCAAGCCTTGTGTAACAGCAG